>NW_024070189.1:85399860-85438973 GCF_014754425.2 Oryx dammah
AACTATGCTACTGTTCACATTATATTAAAAAATTAATTTGTTCCATTCTGGGTTGGCATTCACATAAAGGTGAGATTTCACATCCAGTCACAGAATAAACTATGAAATTGCTCTTTAATTTTGTTTCCATATTTCTTTTAAAAGAACCATCTGCAAAAAAAATTTTCTTAAAATTTTCAATTTTCTTTGCTGAACTTTTGATGGATTTCAGAATTTTGTTTGACCTTTCCTCCTTATGAAAGTTCTTGCAAAGTTTAGAGGACTGTTACAGAAACATGTTCGCACTTTCTGAGTCTGAGTAAATTAAACATGATGGAATGTTATCTTTTTTATAATGTTTATTTATTTTTGGCTATGCTGGGCCTTTTTGCTGTGTGGGCTTTCCTCTAGTTTTGGAGAGTGGGGGCTACTCTAGTTGCAGTGCACAGGCTTCTCATTGTGGTAGCTTTTATTGGTGCAAAGCACGGGCTGTCGGGTGCTTAGACTTCAGTAGTTGAGGATCTTGGGCTCCAGAGCACAGGTTCAATAGTTGTGGCGCTCAGGCTTAGTTGCTCTGTGGCTTGTGGGATCATCCCTGATCAGTGATCGAACCCGTGTCTCCTGCATTGGCAGGTGGACTCCTCACCACTGAGCCACTAGTGAAGCCTGAATATTTAAAAAATGATAAACAGGCTTGCAGATCTTGTAGGAAGAGAATTGAGACAAAATATTAAAATTATAGATTGTATAGCATGTGGAGAAGGCAATGGCACCCCACTCCAGTACCCTTGCCTGGAGAATCCCATGGACGGAGGAGCCTGGTGGGCTGCAGTCCATGGGGTCGTGAAGAGTCAGACACGACTGAGCGACTTCACTTTCACTTTTCACTTTCATGCATTGGAGAAGGAAATGGCAGCCCACTCCAGTGTTCTTGCCTGGAGAATCCCAGAAATGGGGGAGCCTGGTGGGCTGCCGTCTCTGGGGTTGCACAGAGTTGGACACGACTGAAGCGACTTAGCAGCAGCAGCAGCAGTATAGCATGTAGCTATTCTTGACTATCAATTACATTTTTTGAAATTCTAGGAATCTTCTAGTATTCTTTACTGCTAGATTGAAGTCTAAGTATTAGCAAAGGAGAGGAGAGAAAAGAAGTCGGGGGGTGCGGGGAGAGATGGAGTTGTAAACTTGAATTTGGATTTGAGTTACTAGTGTACCGCTCATTAGTTTCATTGTCTTTTTAAATTACAAGTTTTGTTTAATTCAGTTGAAAGTAGATATTGTAATGGTGTCTGCCTCATAGATTTTCTAGAAGATTAAGTGAGTTGATGACATGATCCATGTATAGTTCTATACAGTTTTGACAGCATATATCTGGCATGTAGTAAATTGTCAATAGATGTTAGTTATTATTGTCATAATGCTGCATAGATCATATAGTATATTACATACAACACAATTCATCAATTTTATTCATTTAATAATTGTTAGTCATAAGTGATTCAGTTATATCAGAAAAGTCAGACTGGAAATAAATGAAATTTTGTTCATTAAAGAATTCAAGTTTGAGGGTTTTTTGGTCAAAGAACAAGAATCCAGTATGTTTCTATAATATTTTAGAATTATAAAGAATCCAATATTAGTAAAACATAAAACATGGAAGACTTTAAGACACACACTACAAATATTTGCTTCAGTCTTTGAACATCATATTAAATAACTAATCTTAAGGAGACGGTGGAAAATATTGTTTAACAAGTGATATTTAATATATGTATTTAAGGAATCCCATACAGATTAGACTCTATCTACATTATAAAAAAATGACTGTGTGGCTTTCTAGGTTAACCTCCTTTTCTGAGTTTCAGTGGAATTTTCAGTAGGAAAGGAAGTCAGTATCTCATCCTGCAGTCAGTTCACAGGACCCACCCAGGAACTTATGTCTCAAGGCAACCAGAACCCCATCCTGGGGTTTCCCAGGTATTTCAGGAACTGATACATAGCGTCAGTTCTTCCTTACCATCTGGTCCTGGTGGTCTGGGAAAATGTCTTGCTTGTCGGACCTTTAGTCTGTTTCTTCCCCTGTCATCTCTACCTACTTTTTCTTTCTTCTGTCATTAACGATAAATAAAATAAATTACAATTGCATTTTGATACGCACTGCTCCTCATCAGGTTTTCAGTAAATGAAAGTACTCATGACAGGCCAACCTTGATATTCCAAGACATCACTCGCAGGGCCCAGGAACAGCTAGCCTTCTTCTGAATAGAGAGGCCTTTGGTTGCTGACGGATCTTAGACTGGTTCTCTCTATACTTGAGACCATTGGAGAGTCAGAATTGAGATTCTTACTTTCCCACCTGGAGTTAGAAACATCTAGTTCTCAAGAACATGAGGCAGATGTTCATAATCAACAGATATCATGAGTTGCCGTTATACTTATTTATACCTCAAATTGTGTAAGTATCAATGACTAACTGAAGCATGATCGTGAAAAATTATTCTATGCTTTACACTCTGTGAGTGTTAGAATTTATTGGCACCTACTCTCGGCTAAGTTCACATTTTTGGTTGAGCTCTATCTTGGCTACTGTTTTTCTAGTTATCTGGCTGCAATCTGGCAGTTTAGGAGGCTGCATATGGCTCTTGAGCGTTGTTTGGCATGTAAGTTGTTTTAAGGTTTTTTTAAATTTTGTTTTTTGATGCCATTAGCAGAGGCAGGCAGTCTTGTGTCCCTTCACATCTTATTGTTATGCACCAACCTCCCCTTGCACGCTTATTTAACTGCCTGGCCCAGATAGGTATAAGAGTGTTATACTTTGAATCAATAATCCACATATTGAAAATTTCATTAAAGTATTCTCCAGGATATGAAGAAATTTTCTAGTGAAAATGAGATGTTTATTTTAAATAGTGTACAGAAGAATTAATTTTTTCAAACTTGGCCATTTAGAGTTGTACATCATATAAGATAGTTATACTTTCTTTGTTATAGGAATTTTTGGGTAAATAACTAGAAAGTTCTCACTGTTGAAAATTTCTTTATACAATTCATATTCATTCTGTGTCTTAGTACAATTGGAAGTTCCTTTTCTTTGGTTCTGGTTTTAGTAAGATCACTTATATTAAAGCATTAAAACAACTTAATTTCTATAATTCTTTTCCCTGTGAGGGAGTTTTGCATTTCATCTATCTAAGAGTCATTTTCAGAATAGTATGTATTTATCTTTTTAATGTTTGCAGTTAAATGGAGCCAAAGAATATATATCTTTATTGTCTAATTAAATGTTGTTTCAAACAAGGCAGAGCTCAATGTTGATAGTAATATTTCTCTGTGGTTTAAAAAACCATTTCTTGTGACTAAACAGATCTTTATTAGATTTCTTAAAAAGTTAATTTCATACCAAAGTGTCTTATGTCTTAGCTTGGCCCCCTAAAGGCTATAAACACCCTAGAAAATTCCATTATTTCACAAAAGAATATATTTTGGCAGAGTTTCCCTGGGCTTCTAATACCAGAGAGCTAAACTATAAAAAATTTAAGTGTATATATAAGTTCTTTGTAACATAACCATTAAGGTTAAAATATGTGCCCCATTCTTATAGGGCTGTTACACATCCTGTTTAGCTTCTTTCTCTTACTTATGAGCTTCCTTTTTCTATAATGCTAATTTTACTGTATCATGAACACAGTTTATGCCCCCAAAGTATATTAATATCTGTGGAAAAGTATAAGTCTGGGATTTTTATGTTAAATTCAGTCTTTCAGAAATGATTTCTTGGTTCTGATTCAGTCATATTTAGTTTTTAACTTCACTAAAAGCAGTAAGCTTCTCACACCTACTCTTCCCGCCCCCATTCCACTTGTCAGATGAAATCATCACACGTTGATTTTATGAAATCTCTTTCTACCTCACTGTTTTCTTCATTGTACAAAATAAAATTACATTATGAGTTGAAGGAGAAACTTGGTACAGATTTTCCATGTTTTGTAGCCATAGGTAGTTCATTTTCATTGTTAACTGGTGCCTTGCCACCTGAATTATGAAAAATGTGTGCTTTTTAACAGTTATGGAAAATGCTAAGCTGGGAAGATGCTTCCATGCAATTTGAAATTAGCTCCATGATAACATAAATTCTCATATTAGTTAAAAACCTTTGAATACTCTCCCTTCTTAATCAATCAAAAGTATTCTAATTTCCTGAAAAAAATCCAAGTCAGTTTTCTGCTTGCACTTCCTTTGTATTGGCTTCCAAAAAGCTATGTGAGAAACATTTATTTCAATCTCTTTTCTATCTAGTGAATTGATGAATTAGGGTTCAACATACAAAGAAGTGTAATTTGTCATATAACCGTACTGCACTTCCCTTTGACGATAGCATGTGATTCTTTTGCTCTAAATATTTTAAGATTAACTTTTAATAAGGTGTTTAAGCTAAACATAAACTTTATTAAAATTTAAAAAATTAGTGTCTTGAATCATAAAGTCATTATTTAATATTATGAACAATAGGAAAACATGTAAACTGAAAAGTTGAAGGGTTGCAGTTTCTCAGATTTCTAATGAGCTCTTCATTTACTGTCCTAATAAACAGTTTAGCCTAGTTTAGGCTTAACCACAAATAAATCAGTTTGAATCATGACAGACATTTAATGTTACCCTATCTTTGAAAGGTGTTAAACATTTATAGTACAGTAAGCCTGATACATGTTTCTAAATGAACTGAATCAAAGAAATATGTTTATTTTTAAAATTCAGCAGGCATTGTTTTGGAACTAATGAATGAAATAGATATCTTAATTTCTTGAGATTTTAAAATCTTCACTCACCATTTATTATTTTGAAAGCCATTAACTTTTAATAAGGTATTTAAGCTAAACATAAACTTTATTAAAATTTTAAAAATCAGTGTCTTGAATCATAAAATCATTATTTAATACTATTGAACAATAGGAAAACATGTAAACTGAAAAGTTGAAGGGTTGCAGTTTCTCAGAATTCTAATTCTTTAAAGTCCTTCATTCTTCACAGTTGGTTTATTTTCATATTCCTTTCTGTTTCTTTAATTTTTATTGTAGACCTATTTATAGAGTACCAGTACCTTCAAAAGTTGATGGTTTAAAGAAATATACAGATTAATAAACATAACATATAATAAAATAAGGGGGAAAAGGAAGATGTATAGAAAATATTTTTTTTTCATAAGGAAAATGCATGTTGAACTCCTTTTTTTGTGGCATTAAAGAGAACACTAGCTTGACATTATATTGATACCTAAGAGAAGTCTTCCCCGTGGAGCAGACAGGGGCTATGAGGGATCATATACTCAGCACCACGTCTTTGATAAGTAGAACAGTATGATTGGCTTGGATGTTTCTTCTGAATTCCCTCCATATAAACCTGGACTGTAGCACACAAGGGCAATTCTTCAGGAGGAATTCTACTTGGAGACAATGCAAGTACACCATTCTTTGATAATTTGCTTGACTATATTTTAAAATACAGAATAGCCTTCAGAGAGCCCTCCATGTGTATTTCTTCTTGCTTGAATGATCTATATTAGGTTGACCAACAAGAAGTTTGATTTATGCACCTTGTTCGGTGGGAACCCAGAGTACAGCCACTGTGTCCTTGATTAAGGGAAGCTCTGTGTTTGTGCTTTGCTCATGAAGAGGAAGGTAGAGATGCCAGCTACAAATAGAGGAATAAAACCAGATCATGGACAGATAGTGGACCTCACCTGAGGAGCCCAGCGTCAGGCCCAAGAGAATTCCTAACAGCTCAGCCTAGAGTTACCCAGCTTTTGAGCTGATTATTAGAAATGTCTTTTTTTCATGAATTTAATAAGTATTATATATTATATAAGTTATATAATTATATGTATTTAAAATTTATTATATAAATTTTAATTTTAACAAATTTTACAGGCATAGATTAAGATTTAAAGATCCACATTTTAATGATGAAATGGTATATTATAATATCTAATACTCTATTATATAAGAATGAATCTTTAATGAAATAATGATATTTAATATTCATGATGAGTATCTTAAAATGTGAAAAATATATAAGGTTATAATAAATTGAAGTGTTCTGCCTTAGAATTCAGTTATCTTACATCTTAAAAGCTAGCTCATTTCACTTGCTCAAATAGATCTATTGAGCAGTTTTTATCAGCAGTGGGCACACACACCTTCCTGTCTTTATGGAGCTCCCAGGGAGGGAGAGTCAGTCTTCTAACCAATCTATTTCATATCTGATATCGAATTGGGTTTCCATCTCTGTCATCCTTCTCAGTCTTTTTCCTTCTAAATCATGAGTGCTCCAGTTGTGTCCAACAGTGATACTTGTCTTGGAACTAGAATCAGATGATTCTTATTTTAATTTTCTTAAGTGAGCATCATCCTCTCTTGTTTGTATTACACTCTCCTGAAGAGAAAGATAAAGACATATTTAGCAATTTTATTGCGTATTAATATATCTTGTTATATGGGCTTCCCTCATAGCTCAGTTGGTAAAGAACCCGCCTGCAGTGCAGGAGACCCCAGTTCGATTCCTGGGTTGGGAAGATCCCCTGGAGAAGGGAAAGGCTACCCTCTCATATTCTGGCTTGGAGAATTCCATCAACTGCATAAACCATGGGGTTGCAAAGAGTCGGATACGACTGAGTGAAGCACAGATCACTAGAATTTTGTTTTTTAATTAAGTCTGGAGCTTAAGTACCTGGCTCTGCCAGCTCTGCCATTCACTAGCTGTGTGACCTTAGTCAGGTTATTTAACTTCTCAGTGCCTTAGTTTCCTCCTCTGTCAAGTCAATATAACAGTACTTACCTCACAACACTGAGGTGAAGATTAAATGAGTTAATGTATATGACGGCACTCAGAATAATACCTGACGGTGGTCAGCATTCTGTAACTATTAGCTATTTCTATTAGCTATTTTTGCAGAAATAGATCGGCATGCAATAGTGCCAGCTTTACAGAGCCATTGCAAAGAATGAAAAGATCAATGTATTGGAAGCTGTTGGAATAATGCTTGACATATGCTAATTCCTGCATAACAACTATCACTAATATTTTCCAATTTACAATGTTAATATGCCTTTTTCCCCTCATGGGAAGGAAATCATGTTGATTGGAAAGTTTTATTGCAATTGCCTTTTGAAACATGGACCTTGCTCTAGTAGGGAGGGTGCTGGTTCAGTGGTACTTTAACCTGACTGCACGATGGAAGCTCTGTGGGGTCTTTGAAAAAATTCTGATGCTGGAACACATCCCTGACTTATTACATCAGAATCTTTGACAAGTGAGTCCAATAGCATGCATAGTGTTAAAAACTTGTGATTCTCATGTGGCTTATTAATTTTCTGTTTTCAAATATACAGTCCATCTTTATTCCTTGAAAGTTATGTTTTTTCCTTTTGTTATATTTCCCTTTTGGGAAAAATCACAGGAGAAGAATCAGCACTTCTGCATTTATTTCTATGTCTATTTCTTGTCTGTTCCAAGTGAATATATTAATATATAAAATGAAAACAATTGTATGTTTTCTCATGGTCTGATTTTTATGGTTCATATGTTATTTTTTTGTTTTAGAAAAACACAAGATTTAAAATGTTTTTTAAAAACACATTGCTTATCCATGCAAGGCTTAAGGTGTTTCTGTTTTTATTTATTGCATTTGAATACTATATAGTAATAGAGTTCTTAAAATATAGGTGAAAGGTTTCCATTGAATTATTTGCTTGAACAGTGACTTTTTGAATTAGAGCTTGGCAGGAAAAAAGCTATTAGTGATCTATTTCATTGAGTACAGAAACCATAACTTAAAGGGATGACTTTAATTTCAACCTGTCATTCTAAAATATTTCTTTGTCCACTGCTATAGCTGACTGCTATCATGGAGGAAAGTATAGGGTACACAGGGGGCTTCTCAGGTGGTGCAGTGATAAAGAATCTGCCTGCCAATGTAAGAGACACTTGCATTGGAGACTCAAGTTTGATTCCTGGGTCAGGATAATCCCGTGCAGTAGAAAATGGCAACATGCTCCACTATTCTTGTTTGGAAAATTCCATGGACAGAGGAGCCTGGTAGGCTACAGCCCATGCGGTCACAAAGAGTCAGACTCTACTGAGCACAACCCAATAGCAGCAGCCTAGGAAGCTCAGGAATGTAAGGGAAGAAGTCCCCAAAGAGAACAGAAAGATACAGTGCATCCTCCAAATGAAGTCATGTATAGGGACATTGCCAAGTAAGTGTGGATATATGAGAAGTCAAGGGCAAAAGAATAGCATGGTCGTGAATAGTGTGTTTGATTCAATCACATCTAGTGGCAGGAGACATGAGGCTCCGAAGCTGTTGGTAGAACTTGATTGTGAAAGGCCCTGTAATGCATCCTCAAAAGTTTAGAGTATACCTTGTAGATGAGTGTTTCTTAGAGTTAGTGGGGTTGATATAATTGATTTAGACTCAGCTGATGGGGAGACCATGAATAGTATGTTAAAAATCCTTCTGGGGGATTCTAATGAGCAGTCAGAGTGAAAAATCGATTCCATAATGGAGAGCTTTGAAGAATTCTTCATACGCAGCCATGATCAGTTTACCCCGTAGTGGCCAGAGCACAGAAAGATTGTTTGGAGGCTCTTGTATCAAAGGACAGTGAAATAAGACAGTTAGGAGGCTATTGCCCCATACCCAAGTTAGAGACAAGTCTTAATCAAATCATCAAAGTGGAAGTGAAGGTGAAGAGATGGAATTGAGAGGTAGTGAGGGCAGAGAATTGACAGAGTAGGTGATTGGTTAGATGTAGTGGGGGGTAGGGGGAATGGGATTTAAGGTGACTCCTAGGTTTTGGTCTCAGGTGAGAGTAATATCTCTAGAAAGTGAAGTGAAAGTGAAGTCGCTCAGTCGTGTCCGACTCTTTGTGACCCGTGGACTGTAACCCAGCAAGCTCCTCCGTCCAGGGGATTCTCCAGGCAAGAATACTGGGGTGGGTTGCCATTTCCTTCTCCAGGGGATCCTCCCAACCCAGGGATCGAACCCAGGTCTCCCACATTGCAGGCAGACACTTTAACCTCTGCACTACCAGGGAAGCCCTTGGGAGGGAGTAATGGAAGAAGGTAGTTTTCAGTGATTGCTTTCTCTGAGGCATGGGCAAAGGAGAAATGAGTTCTATTTTGAGTATATTGAGTCTCACTCATCATTCATTTATTTAGCAAATACTTAAAAAGTAAGGCCCACATAACTTGAACAACTTTCCCAGATTATACAGGCAGGAGTATTGCTCTACTGTATTACCAGACTACATAAATGCCTTTTTTTAAAGCAAGCTTCACTCATAGATTAAGCAGTTATTGTTTAAAAATAAAAAAAAGAAGAATCAAATCATAGTCATAGGATGAAATAGTTTAGTTTGTTTAAAATTTAATTGTTAAGGTTAGTGACTTATCTTAAAATTCTTTAAAATGTAAATTGTAGTTAGTGCTCTGAACAAGTAATATTATAAAATGGCTCAAAAAAAAAAAAAAAAAAAAAACCCTAAAAGCATGAAACTACATACGGTGAAAAATCTTTCAAATTCTGTCTTCTATCTGCCTGGAGAAACCCTCCACCTATTAAGTATCCACTCTTTTCTTCCAGGGTTTGTCTTAGGTATCAGACAACTGTGTACATACTGTATTCCCTCTAGTCACTAATTTTTGTCTGTCACAAGAGGTAGCCTATAGAAATATTATTCTGAATGCTGCTTTTTCAAGAAAGAATATTTTTTAGAGTTATAAAATCATTTTATAAGGTTTCTGTTTGAAATGGCTTTACGTCAGTGTTCCATGTCTCTTAGATACATGGCTTCCTTTGTCAAACTGGAGTTTCAGATTTATGAACATATAATTCTGTTTGTGTCTTAATTAATTGCATTGTAGGTGCTTCTGTTACAGGTAGATTTAGGGCAGGATAATTTTAGATTATTACATAGCATATAAATCCATCATACCCATATAATTGCTTACATTAAGATTCATGTCTTTACCCCAAGGTTTTTTAAAATTGTGCACTTCTCATATTTAATGTATAGCTTTCATGCTTTCCTTGTTTTAAATTAAATATTTTTAAAGATTTACAAAGTTGTAGTCAATCACGTTATAGAAAGAATATCTCCTAACTTTGGAAAGTCTGTAGAGAGACCCACCACAGTCAAATAACATTTGTTAATCAATAGTTGTTCTGACAATATATTTTATAATAGTGTTTATGAATATTTATTTTCATTGGTTATAAGTGTGTAACTGATGATTACTTTTGCTATACATTTGTTACACATACATTACTGTAATATATATTCAGTTGAGTAAATTCTACATATGGACTGTTTAACACTTAGTCAATTGTAAAAATAATTTCAAGTCCATTTTAACTGATGTCTTTTCATTTAAATAACATTTAACACTAAACCATAAATTAGTGTTTTGAAACCTAAGCAATATAATAAATGACATTGTATTAATTGAAATATATATTTATTATGAGTTATGCAATAAAAAAAGTCAGGAAGCAAACCCTATAAATGTAGACATTTATCATGAGGTCCTATAAGTCCCCTTTTTAAATAAAGTTTATTTTCTATCCTTTTTCTTACCTAACTTCTAATTTTCTTAATCTTAACTAAAATTTAACTTCTGTCCTTTATTTACCTAATATTTCTATTTTCTAGAGTTCATAGTGTTCAGAGCATGTTATCAGATTTTATTCTACCTCAGTTCATTTTTAGAATGATTTCTAAGCTTACAAAGTAAGCTTGACCTAATAATCTGGACACATTATGAAATTTGATTATAGTTTTCTTGTAAAACTTAATTGCCAGATCAAGAGAGAAAATATGACATTTCTGTTTGACATTTTTAATAAAGGGTCACATGGAGTGGGTTTTGTGTTCATAGATGCAAATAGAATCCTAGCAAGCACTTTTAAAATACTCAAGGCTTGTAAAACTTAAATCTCAGTTGAATTGGACCAAAGTTCCATTTTGTCAAATACATCATTTGAAGAATCACTTGAAACAGTTGATAATGGGTGTAGTTGATTTTTACCACATTTGACAGGCAGTTGTAAAATGTGTGTGAAAATAGCAGATCTATTTCATTGCTTTCCAGGTGTTACTCTTTAGCAATTATTAGTTTTATGTAAAGTATGTAAGTAATAATACTGACAGTTCCTGCTTATGTAAAACATTTGTGCTTTTATTTTTTGAAGAGCTCCCACTTTCATCTTCTTTGTCCAAAGGGAAATTTGTGATTGAAAACACTATGTGAAAAAATATTTGGGGGGATTTGAGTAATGAATTTCTTTTTCGGTTTTCTGTTTCACTATCCTAGTTGTAAATTTCAGTTTAAATGTATGTATTGATGTGATATAAACACAGACAGCCTCCACAATTCCTGTGTAAGCTGAATAAAGAATGATGTTAATGGCATATTATTCTTATCGCCATTTTATATACATTTGTTAGTCACGGATTTTGGAATATTAGAAAATTGTGAACACATTTTTGGGTTGGCATATTTGCCATATTTTTTTTCTGTAGAGTAGAATCAATGTGGCTTGGCCAAATTAATCTAGATCTGGGTAAAATAGATTTTCTTTTATTTTAAAAGTTGATTAGTAGGTGCTGGCATCATGTTATAGTGCTGTTTGTCAGATTTTTTTTAATGCTATCCTTACTCTTGAAGTAAATTTGGATGCATCTCTGGGTCTTTTAATAATTAAGCTTTATTGCTTGTGGAGAAAATGGAAGTCAAAACAAGGACTTATTGTGGTATAAAAAGCAGTATAGACAGTGTGATCAAATGCTGGCCTGAAGCTCGGTGTGGTTTTATTAATTTCTACTCCATCTCATGAATATATGCTAGGAAATGTCTGAAATGTTCAGCATTTTATGATGTTTATGATAAGTAATAATCTGAGCTTTTAAACTTTTCTAGGTCTATAATGTAATCAAATTAACCACCAAATTGATTTATAGTTATATGAGCCATGAAAATTAATTATTGATCACTCGTTATGTAGCAAGCATTATACTGGCTGTAAGGGGGATTAAGTGAGATGATGTTTACCTTGTCTTATGCTAGAAGTGGACAACAGGCTCAGAGCAATTCAGTAACTTGCCCAAGGTCACACAACTAGAGAGCTGTCAGAGTTTAGCTTCAAACTCTGTTTTATTTGATTCCCAAGACCATATTTTTCTTGAAATGTTACATTCACCTTCTGCCTAAGGATTCAAAGAATGGCATTTCATTTTTATTTTGAATCTATGATGTCAGATAGGAATTGACAAGTTCAAGTAATTCAGTATGAGGAAATTGGAAAGAAAAGAGGTAGGCTACAAAGGTCAGACAGTAAAGATCCCGAAAGGAGAGGTACTGCCCTTTCCACTAGACATGCTTACCTGTTAGAGATAAAGAGTCTCCTAATCTTTCTGGAAGAGATCTGTGAAGAGTGAATGAAAGGGACCAAAATTGTTTGAGTTCTTCCAGTCCTTAGCATTTATGTTTACAAGAAAAATATCTAACATTAAAGTTTTCATTCTCAATAGAAACAGAAAATTGTATATTTTACTCTACCTCAGGGCAAGAGTAAAAATGTAGGCTGTCAGTTTTATCTAAATTGTTTTCCCAGCTGTACTGTTTAGAAATGAAGTGCACACAAGCATATATATCACACTAGAATTTCAATTATTGGGATGTATTCCGAGAGCTCATTTTATCTTAAGAATATTTCTTGTTCTGATAATTAGTTTATATTAGAATGAATATTTCTCCTTTACTTCTCAAAAAAGCACACACATAAGAGGTAGTATCTCAGAAATGGTGAAATATGTTTTTTTCAAAAAGAGTGAAGACTTTGTAAAAACCCTTATTGTTTCTGAGATTTTTAATACGAATGTTTCCTAATTATTAGTTTCTAAGAGTGACTTTTACATGGACTTACATTGAATAAATTCTCATGAAAAGCCCTATGTGAAAATGGAGTTATTAACATACTTATTAGAAATATCAGAGTGAGCTGATTTCTGTTGAGTACCAGCCATGCACTTAGCTGTAGACATAATACGAAAATAAAGATGGTGCTTCAGATAACGGTTTTATCTTGAGAAAGATACAGCTACTTCTTGAGTTTAAACAAAATGATGTTATACAGTAGAAATATCATATTAGACTGTATCCTAGACAGCATATTAAAAAGCAAAGGCATTACTTTGCCAACAAAGGTCCATCTAGTCAAGGCTATGGTTTTTTGAGTAGTCATATATGGATGTGAGAGTTGGATTGTGAAGAAAGCTGAGTGCCAAAGAAATGATGGTTTTGAACTGTGGTGTTGGAGAAGACTCTTGGGAGTTCCTTGGGCTGCAAGGAGATCCAACTGGTTCATCCTAAAGGAGATCAATCCTGAATATTCATTGGAAGGACTGATGCTGAAGCTGAAACTCCAATACTTTGGCCACCTCATGCGAAGAGCTGACTCACTGGAAAAGACCCTGATGCTGGGAAAGATTGAATGCGGGAGGTGAAGGAGATGACATAGGATGAGATGGTTGGATGGCATCACCAACTCAATGGACGTGAGTTTGAGTAAACTCTGGGAGTTGGTGATGGACGGAGGCCTGGCATGCTGCAGTCCATGGGAACAAAGAATCAGACATGACTGAGCAATTGAACTGAACTGAGACCATATCTGAATAAGTGCGGTTAAACCACTTAACCGTATATAAGAGTCCATGAATTGTTCTTCCCTTGAAGAAGTTAGAGTTTATCTGGGAAAAAGGATAGTGAAATTGAGACTATTAATAGTGAGGAAATCAGCATGAAATCTATGAGTTGTATGTAGATGAGCACTGTAAACGTTTAAAAGGCGCATCAATGGGGGCTATGCCATTTTGGCAGGAAGGCCTCATGGAAAAGTTTATCTTAACTTTAAAGAGTAGGTAGGTCAGTTTCCTCAGCATAGGTGAGCCAAGGTGGGCTGTGCCTGATGCTCTCTGGGTACTGTGTGGGCAGTCTGGACCCCCTGAGGTCAAAGCTGTAGAAGAGGAGGTCACAGCATGAAAGAAGAAAATAGAGTCTGAACTGAACTGAACTGAACCCACATAAGGCTGATTGTGTCAATGTGTAACTGAGAGCTGAACTGTTGCCAAAAAGCAGTACATAAGACTACAGACAAGAGCTGACAGATGGACCCTGAAAAGTATGAATGACAATCCTCTTTTCCCACTGGGAATTGAGATCTCTTCTGGTTTCTCAGTTAGTCTTAGAATTCTGGGAAACCTTAAGCCACTAGGTTAACTTAATGTACTCTGAAAACTGCTTTATTCAAATTCCTGTGCAATATGCCTCAATCTTTCCAATCCAGTTCATTTTGAAATGCCTCTATTGCAGCCTCCAAAATCATATTAAAACCTGCCTATAACTCTATTTTTTAGGGTCATGCTGCTGCTGCTAAGTCACTTCAGTCGTGTCCGACTCTGTGCGATCTCATAGATGGCAGCCCACCAAGCTCCCCCTTCCCTGGAATTCTCCAGGCAAGAACACTGGAGTGGGTTGCCATTTAGGGTCATATTTCATGCTAAATAATTTTTTTTTCATTTTTATTAATTCACTGAAAACAGCTTCTGATTTGTGCAGCTTTGTAAATAAAATGTGTCATTTGTGAAAAGTATATCTAGCCTAGAAATGTGGCTACATTCTTATTTATTAATGCTGTTCTAGAGCTATTTGTACCTATGGGTGAACTGACTTCTTAGTCTTGCTTTGTGGGTATCAACTGATTAGCATGGCTGATTTCTTCCAGCATAGCTGTCAATGAGGCCTTTTTAAAAAGATACTCATTAATTGTTGTCTCAGAATTTCATTAAGGAAATCATTAAGTGCTTAATTGTACTCAGGCTTCTAATTTTTTACTTTTTAAAATGATTTTTTACTAACCTGTTCATAAGGAAAAAAATACTTACCAGTTTAATGCTGTAAATATTGGGGTAGATCTGCAAAAGCCATTATACACGTTATTGTATCAGATAAGAATATGTTTAACTAAAAAAAAAAACCAAACACTTGGCCACAGTGGCTTTTGTTTGTCAGTTTTCCAGATACGTAGGTGAGTAGGCCATGACTAAGGAGATACTAAATGATCCATCATGGTCCCGTGCTTTTACTGTCTTTCTGGTCTGCTTTTGCTAAGAGTGTTGACTCTGTTCCCATGCGTATGGATTTCATGCATCTAAAAGAAACTAACCCTAGTACCAGGTAGGAAGGGGGAATACTTTCTACTGGCTTGAGCTTAGTCCTTTTTCTCAGGGATTGAAGTCTCCATAGACCTCTGCCTCCATATTCCTGGTTAGAATTATCTGTGACTGCAGGAGAGGTGGGTAAATTGAGTACTTCTAGCTTCCATAGCCCAAAGAATGAAAAGCAGAAGGAGCTTAGGAATAGAGGTTAATAAATCTAACCTAGTGCATTAGGGTTCTCCAGGGAAACAGAGCCAATAGTATGTATGTCTGTCTAACTATCTATCTATCCATCTCTCTGTAGAGAGACAGAGAGATTTTAGGAACTGGTTCACACGATGTGGGAGCTGGTAAGTCCAAAATCTATAAGGAAGTCTGATAGGCTGGAAATTCTGGCAGGGGTTGATGTTGCAACTCATATCTGAAAACAGTCTGGAGGCAAGATGCCTTGCTCTTTGGGGGACTCTTATTCTTGTCTCTGATAGCCTTCAACTGATTGGATGAGGCCCACCCACACTGTGGAAGTAATTTGCTTTACTCAGAGTTCTGATTTAAATGTTAATCACATCTAAAAATACCTTCATAACAATATCATAGACTGTTGTTTAACCAAACAGCTGGGCATCATAGCCAAGCTGACACATAAAATTAGCCATCATACCTGCATTACTTACTAAGGTTTGATAATATCCAGTGGTTTAGAACATTTGCATCCTCAAATCCTGCCTTACCCTCAGTGGATTGACATTTTTCATGTTGTAGTTCATGTATATCAAATACAATAATTTTTTATGTATTGTAGAAAATTATCTATGCTAATTCTGAAATGGATTTTAAAGAGTACTATCTATTTAAATAAGAGAAATCTTAAAAAAAAGATCTACTGAGATTTCTTAGGCTCTTGTGTATTTTTAAGGTGGTAAATGACAGATCATTTTAAGCAATAAGATTATTTTTGCCTAAATGACCAGAGAATGTTAGAAGAGATAGTGGAACGTTGACTGTCTTGGACATGAAGAGACCTAGGTATTTATAATATCTCTAACATCAGTTACTTAATCACCTTGTCTTCCTGAATCACCGATAAAAGAGGACCAATAATAGATTTCATACCTTTTCTATTGGATTGTGACAGTTACACGAGATAATGGATCTAAAAATGCTTTATGAACCACAGAGTGATAAAAATATATTGAGACACTAATATATAAAGATAAATGTCTCATAACAACCTCCTCTGTGATTGGAGGGTGGCATGGCTGTTGAGCTGTCAAATGAAAGTTGGAGCTGCATGCAGACTCAGAAGTGATCTGGTCCAAACTGATGGGATAAACTTTAGCCTAGAGGGCCTCAAAGGAACATTCATTCCATGAGATTGTGATTCTTTGGAAAGCAATAGGAGGCCATTCCCTGGCAGAATGAAGAATGTTTCAAAATTAACCTCAGGCTGTTAGATTTGGTAGCATGACAGCTGTTTCAATCCATGCTTCTCCTGCTCTCTCCTTTGGAAATACACAATTATTCAACTAATGCTGGATAAATATAACTCAAGAAATATTTCATTTTAAGAACAAATTTCTATAGCTAAATATTAATTTAAAAAACTAAATAGAGGAGGGAATAACAGAAGAGTTTATCTAATGTTTTATTAATGAAGAGCAGCCTTTAAATAGTCTTTTGAGTGTTGTTACTTAATTTTTCTTATATGTAGAATAGTTCAGTTCAGTTCAGTTCAGTCACTGTCGTGTCCGTCTCTTTGCGACTTGAGTTAGAGTAGAATAGTGAGGCACAAGTAAAAGTCATTGACAATTTCTTAATTCAGTGGGCCATCATTTCAAGCATATCCAAATCAAGTAAACTTCAAAAATAGATGATAATAAATCTCTCTCTGGAATGGGATTTATGTAACCCTAACTAAATTTATCATTAATCTCTGACTTCTGTCATATAATTTTAAATGTCTTTGGGAGAATGATTTTTGAATGTATTTTATATGTGATATGAACTTATTTATAAGATTTATAAGCTGCACCTAACAATTTGATTCCTTTAAAAGTATTGATTTTGAACTTATTAAACACTAGCTTTTAACACTTTTTCTTGAGGTTCATATGAAAGGAACACTTAAAGTGTCAAAGTTGATTTCAAGTTTTCAGGGTTGGTTATTTTTAATGTAGCCTTTGTCCTGGTGATTTCACTTTCATCCTTTTATCCTAAAGAAAGCAGAGATGACTTTACATTTGTGAGTGATACTTAATAAGTGAGAAAACATATAGAGGTAATGATGAAACTACTGCATACCCTGTGACAGAATTACAATCATTAAAAATGATTTCCTACATTCACTGTATGAAACTGAAAAATACTTATGACATAATGCTATGTGAAAAAATAGGCTAACAATGGAGTATAAGTCATTACCTCAATTCAACATATAAATTATATATTGCAGTATAATTAGGACTTCAGGGACAGTACATTGTATGCTTTTAATCTTCACAAGAATATATTAATATGTAAAATACTGTGAGTGCTCTGCTTACTAAAATGTAGAGTGAGTTTTCATGTGGGGAAATGAATAAACAAATATGATACATTTATTGCTAGGTAATGGGCATATAGTCAATATAGAAGAATTTAATGCAATATACACTTTCATATATTCTTCAGTAATTAAGTTCCATGATTACAATAGTCTTTGAGGAAGATAGCTGAAGCACAGTATGTGAAAAATTCTAGAGGAGTAACTGGATTTGAAAAGGTAGATAGGAAGCTTTTGTTATTTATCTAGAATGGGTTGTTCATTGGTACTTGACTGTGAAAAAAGGCTCAGTTTTAGTTCTTGGAAAACATAAAATTAAACTTAGGTATTTTACTTTGTTTTCAAAAAGTAATACATCTTTTTATTTCCAATAAAGATCTGATCTAAATGAGAAGAGAAGTGATGGGAAAACAGTTTGCTTTAAGAGGTTTAGCTTTGACAACTGGAAAGAGTTTCACTGTTAACAACCTACTTGGGAACATCATGGTACAAACTTAGGAGCACGTAGTTTAAAGGTGGTGCTTAGAAATACAGAAAGAAATTCTTACTCATAATAAGAATTAGACCCTCACATTACATGAATCATACTGGGTTGGGCTATAAAAAGAAGACAAACTCCTAAAAAGAGCTATTTTAATTACTGTGCCAAGAAGTACATTTCTAGTAAAGATAGAATTTTCCTTGGTTGCAATGTGTTTTTTTCTTGTGCAGTTCCTTCTTTTTTTATTGTAAGAAAATTTTAACTTGAATATTCAAATTCCTTTTTCTGTGGTGGACTTCCTAAAATATTTTTAACAGTCCCTTTAATGTTTAAATAATCTCTTTCTGATCATAGCCATGAAAGAGGTTGTCTTATTATGTATCACTTTTCCTCCTAGGAGTCACATATAGTCCTATGAGATATATAAAATAAGAAGATTTTTTTTTTTTTTTTTTGGCAATCTGTATCCATTCTCTGTCCCTAAATTAGATTCACTGCACAGCCTTACCTCAGCACACTCATATTGCTTGCCAAATAAATAAGAACAGACATTACTCTTGAGGCCACTTTTTCGTTCATCCAATTAAAAGGTGGATCTTAGCAATCTATCACTTGGACAAATATTAATTTGGCAGAGTGTGTATTTTCATAGTTCATTCATGCACAACAAGGATAACAAAGGGAAATTTTCTATAAGCAGAATTGCCTGAATGAAAAGGTAGAATGCATAAAAAAGAAAACCTAAAATTGTTGGGCTTAGAAATGAGATGGGAATGTTCTTTTGATTGATTGATTGATTTTTTACTGAATTCTGAGTTGATCACATGGAAATACTGCATTTTTAAAGTTAAGTGTAAAAACATAGCATTTTCAGTTCTCAAATTCTAATCTGATGTGGCCACATTCAGGTGCTAACTTATATAGCTTATAAATTACTGATCACTGTTTAGACAGTATTCATCTGCAAAGTTGGTGCAGGAAAGTATCCTCTTGAATGCTTTTTGAAAGCAAATTGCTGCAGAGAAGTTTCTGACTACACAGATCTGGGAGTAGGAAACAATTTCTTATTTGTTGATTTAGAAGACAATTTTGGAAAAAAAGATAAAGGTTAAAAAAAATCAGGATTTCAAAGCTTCAGTAAAATACTAACAATTAAAAGATAATCTGTATTCAAAAAAGATGATCTATATCCATATTCTTTTTAACTATCAATAATACATATGTTCTTATGTAAAATTTTGGGAAAATTTGATCAACTTTATAAAATTCTTTAAAGCATAAGAGGTAGAACACTTCTAAATTAAACCCGCATTTGGAGAAAATTAACTTGCCTCTGATAGACTTTTGGTTCTATGAAAAAAAATGAAATTGTTAGTTGCTTAGCCATGTCCAGCAGTTTGCGACCCCCATGGAGTATAGCCCGTCAGGCTCTTCTGTCCAGGCAAGAATACTGGAGTGGGTAACCACTTCCTTCTCCAGGGGATCTTCCCAACCCAGAGATCGAGCCCTGGTGTCCTCTATTGCAGGTAGCTTCTTTACCTCTGAGCCACCAGGGAAGTCCCAAGGGTCAAGAACTTCTGAATGCTTGGGGCTGGTGCACTGGGATGACCCAGAGGGATGGTATGGGGAGGGAGGAGGGAGGGGGGTTCAGGATGGGGAACACGTGTACACCCGTGGCGGATTCGTGTTGATGTATGGCAAAACCAATACAGTATTGTAAAGTAATTAGCCTCCAATTAAAATAAATAAATTTATATTTTTAAAATGACAAAAAAAAAAAAAGAAATAGAAATAGAGGACACCAGGTATATTAGCATTTCAGATAAACAATTAAGTCATCTTAAGTGCGAAAAAAAAAAAAGAACTCCTGAATGGCATATCAGTCAGGATTCTTGGTTGAAAGAGAAATTACCTCCTCTGGATACATAGAAGGGGACTTATTAAAGTATCTCGGGCATTTTACAAAATTCTGGCAGACTCTGAGAAGCAGGTTGAGGCTAGGGTGCCAGGGACAGGCCCAGAGTTATGCTCCAGTCGCTGTCTGGGGTGATGTTGTTTGCTTCTGTGGCTAAGCGTACACCAGACCTCACTTACCAGACCCTGCCCTTGGATCCACAACAATCTTCCCTTGCAGGGAAACGACCTGCACTACTTATGCATCTTCATGTCACTAGCTTACTGAATCATGTGGGGCGATGGGAAAATCCCTGGCAGATTTCTGGACCCTAGCTCTAAGGAAGGTTTTGAATGTGGCTATGTTTCATTCCTTGCTTCTTGGATAGTCTAAGATGGAGGATTCCTCAAACACAATAAAGGAATATAGGTGATCAGAGTCCGTATATAAAATATATATGGCCTCCAAGGTCTTCAACTTTCAGCCCCATAGCTTACTTTCTTCCACCCTTACATTGACCCATACACTGTGCATTCTGGCCATCAACTCTTCAGCAAGCCTTAGAATTTTCTGACACTGTGGTTTTGCTACATTGTTTCCTGAGCCTGAGATTTTCCTTTTTGTGTAGATTGTCCTTCAAGGGCTGCCAGTAACCACATCATACACAAAATCTTCCTTTTTTCCCTAGAAAGAAATACTATCAGTCACTTTGAGTTCACTCTCTTGCTTTCACTCGTATTCTCTTTTTGGTTTCTGTCTTATTCCCTTGAGTGGAAAGCTCCTCCAGATGGTGGAGCTTCAAGTCATACTGATCATTAGGCGGTATTCACTGGTACATTCTTTTGACTCTAGTCAAAAGAGTTTTTAATGGGACTCTTTAAGACTCTAATTTTGTAATAGTTGAATAAGAATTTACAGTTTTACTTATTTCCTCCAAGCACTGTTTTGCATACAGCTTCAGGTATTTTCTCTACGTGTAATTTGAAAAATAAAAAGTAAAACAAACCCAGAAATTAACATGTTTTGAATTTTTCTCCCCAAATACTAGTGTGTAATGTTATAAATTGCTTTGGATTAAACCCAAGTCTGCCTGCCTGCTTGTTTAAAGGTAGGTTCAGTGATATTGGTAGGCTATCATGTAAGGAATTTTTCAGATTAAAAATAAAAGACAAACACAAACTGGGAATATTGCTAGATGAAGGCTTGCAATATGAATAGTCTTAATTTATCAAATGATGCTTTGAATTTATGCCATGTAGTAGACTTTGTTAAAATGATTGTGGATTTCCATTTGAGACATGAATAATCTTCAGCGGTATTGAAAATGATACACTGAAAACAAGGTGCTCATACTGTTTTAATGCTTAGCCCATAATATCAATTAACATGAGAAATCTTTTTATAAGTACTGCCTTACATTGAGATGATAAAGCCTGAGGATATGAAGACGTAAAGATCAAGCATATCTGAAGTGCTGATTATTCTGTTTCCTATCATAGGGGCTGATATTATTCCTATTCACTGGGGACCTTTTTCTGTTATCTGATTTATAGAAGTATTAAAGAAAGATCTTGCTACATTATCATAGATTTTAAGTAGTTTATGCTAATCAAATTATGATACCATTGGAAGGATTCTTTAAAGGCTCAACATCAAATAGAAATGTTCTAAATTCCTTTTGCCAGTTTGGGTTACTTTAGTCTTTGGGGACATAGGGGATATATTCTCACTGCCCGCAGCATCACACATAGTCTCTGGACAAGGTATGTGTTAGTTGCTCAGTTGTGTCTGACTCTTTGTGATCCCATGGACTGTAGCCCACCAGGCTCTTCTGTCTTGAGGCAAGAATACTGGAGTAGGTTGCCATTTCCTTCTCCAGGGGCTCTTCCCAACCCAGGGATCGAACCTGGGTCTCCTTTATTGCAGGCAGATTCTTTAGGCAAGCCCCCACTTAAGACCATTTTCTAGATCTAAAAGAATGTGGGAGTGGCATGTTGCTTGCTTTTTAAAAAAGAAAATGATATCTTTATTTATTGCCAATATAAGATGAGCTTCTGATCATTGAATTATTTAAGATGTGAGGAATCTTTTGATTCTTCTAACTCATTCTTTTCACTTTTAGTGATAACTTACATGTGAATCAGAAAGTAAACTTTTTCAGAGAAAGTAGTTGTCAAAAATACATCATTAGACTTTTGCAAAAAAAATTTTATGCATATATTCTTTAGCCATTATGTTAACTTTTATCAAAATACATTGAGAACAAATCTACACATAAGTAATTCCACGTAGATGCTTAAAAATGGAAAAATATGCTTGGGAGACTGGAATTATCTGAAGCTGACTTTGTTCATCATTTTACAAATTATGCTTTAAAAACTTCAGTTTTATAGATTTAATAATATGAAATATCTATCAATCATTAAGTATTCATTAAACCCTGCATTAGGTGTTTTAACAAAAAGAATGAAGTAAGAGACATAGCATTGTATCTTTTTATTCTCTACCAAAACAGAGTGTAGATAGTAATTGTGTTAAAATTTTTCTTCCAATTTATAATTACCAGAAAGTATTATATTAAATCATATTGCAAAACTATAAAAAATTTTTTCACTTTTATTTTTAAAAAAATGAGGTAGGATTTATCTGTACATGTATACTATATATGTATTCATTATATACACTGTACAGATTAATGTGAAATTATATGCATATGGATGAATATGTATGTATATTATATGTTATGTGTATTGCATATATATTTATTTACCTAAATAGTAATTATAGATAAATATGTCTATATACTGCTTTCCCTGATGGCTCAGTGGTGAAGAATCTGCCTGCATTGCAGGAGATGCAGATTTGATCCCTGGGAAGATGTGGGAAGATCCTCTGGAGGAGGGCATGGCAACCCACTCCAGTATTCTTGCATGGAGAATCCCGTGGACAGAGGAGCCTGGCAGGCTACAGTCCATGGGTTCACAAAGAGTCAGACACAACTGAAGCAACAGAGCACAAACATATCCATCTATCTATCTATATACATATATTTATGTCTATAATTGTATATATGTTCACAGACACACACACACACAGAGCTTTAGTAGTAGACTGATTTATACCAGTGTCTTCATTGTGATTTTTATACCATGTTTCTTAGTGAAACTTTACTATACACTTTTGAAAACATCATTTTTGATGTTTTCATCAAAGCAAGCAAGGCCCGCTTAAATTCTAATAAGGTGAATTCTAGCTCATATAACCCATCTAATATGTGAATATTACCAGAGATTAACACTTATTGAAACCATAAGAGCAGTTAGTTTATTTAAATGAGTATATTATTCTCTTAAAAATGTCAAAATTTCTATTGTTATTTGTAAATTATATTTGTAGTTTTTTATCACTTTTCTAAAGTAAGTTTACTCCATATTCTTGAGTATAAGTTTTATTCTGGTACAAAAATAAAATCAAATAATAATTACTTAAAATTTTCCCCAACAGAGATTATCCTAATTAACTGGAATAATGGAAAAAATTCACATTTATTTAGCTAGTCATAGTGCTTAGCATGTTCCATATTATTTTGTTTAGTTTCTTTGTAACCCTTAGTGTATGTGTTTTTATCTCCATTTTACAAATAATGAAAATTGATGCTTAGGTTGGTTAAATAATCTTCTAAAATCTGACTTCAAAGCCTGTACTCTTAGCATTCCACCTTCCCAGATTGGAGCAAAAAGACACATTTTGTTTTGAATTTTTAAAAGTATCTTTTATGTAATGATGGATTTTGGAGGAAGAACTTGTGTGTAAGACTTCCTTCATTTATGGCATGATGCAAATAGTGTTGATAACAGATTATGAGATCTTTATTTGCTTCCAATGGAAAGGTTCCGTAGAGGTTTTTTTTTGTTGTTGTTGTTTTTGTTTTTACCTTATGGAATTAAGAGTTGCTTTTTTTATGAGTCTGAAAGTTCTTCATGGAAGTTATTCTGTGTTTTTATTTTGATTATAATTAACATTATATAACAGAACATTAACGGATTCTGGAAGGTTTGAATGATGTGTTATAATAGAGTCTTGGTGGTGGTGGTTTAGTTGCTAAGTTGTGTCCGACTCTGGCAACCGCATGGACTGGAGCCCACCAGGTTCCTCTGTCCATGGGATTTTCCAGGCAAGAAGACTGGAGTGGGTTGCCGTTTCCTTCTCCAAATAGAATCTTAAAGGATGTTATTATGCAGGATGAGTCTGTGGATTTTATACATAGTGGTATGTTTGTACATATTTAGGTACAATAGAAATAAACAGTTCAAGTCAACAATCATGATCCTTAAGAACTTTTTTCCTTTCACAGTGTTTTATACATAAACTTTGATGAAGAGTTGATTTGGATACTCCAAATGGCTTGAAGACAGGGACTAGGTCTTATTCAGACCTCTAGAGAATAGATGCTTTCAATAAATTTGTGAAGAATTGTGAGGAGAAAGAAGCAGTGACCCTGCAAGACACTGACCCAGACTTGCCCATGAGTGTCCAGGTGTCTCCAGTGGAGGCGTGGGTCATCCACCATGACCTGGTGACTGTCCACCAGGTGTGGCCTGGTGTAGGGTTGGGGCACTGCCTGTGGCAGTGCATGCAAGGGCCCTCTTGAAGGAGGTTGCCATTATCTTCAATAGCAACCCACTCCAGTATTCTTGCCTGGAGAATTCCGTGGATTGAGGAGCCTGGGAGGCTACAGTCCACGGGGTCACAAAGAGTCAGACATGACTGAACAACTTCACTTTGCTTTTGCTTTGCCATTATCTTCATTACCTCCACCTTAGTTTGGCCTCAGATCAAGCAACAGGGAGGGAACACAGCCCTGCCCGTCAACAGAAAATTGGATTAAAGATTTACTGAGGATGAGACTCATTTTCCCCTTCAGTCAGTCTCTCCCATCAGGAAGCTTCCATAAGCCTCTTATCCTTATCCATCAGAGGGCAGACAGAATGAAAACCACAATCACAGAAAACTAATCAAACTGATCACATGGACCACAGCCTTCTCTAATTCAATGAAACCATGAGCTATGCCATGTAGGGCCACCCAAGATGGATGGGTCATGATGGAGAGTTCTGACAAAACATTGTCCACTGGAGAAGGGAGTGTCAAACCACTTCAGTATTCTTGCCTTGAGAACCCCATGAAAGTATGAAAAGGCAAAAAGATAGGACACTGAAAGTTGCTCTCCCCAGGTCGGTAGGTGCCCAATGTGTTACTGGAGAGCAGTGGAGAAATGACACCAGAAAGAATGAAGAGATGGAGCCAAAGCAAAAACAACACCCTGTTGTAGATGTGACAGGTAATGGAAGTAAAGTTCAATGCTGTAAAGGACAATATTGCAAAGGAACCTAGAATGTTAGGTCAATGAATCAAGGTAAATTGGAAGTGATCAAACAGGAGATGGCAAGAGTGAACATCGACATTTTAGGAATCAGTGAACTAAAATGGACTGGAATGGGTGAATTTAACTCAGATAACCATTATATCTACTACTGTGGGCAAGAATCCCTTAGAAGAAATGGAATAGCCCTCCCAGTCAACAGAAGAGTCTGAAATGCAGTACTTGGGTGCAATCTCAACAATGACAGAATGATCTCTGTTTACAAGGGAAACCATTCAATATCACAGTAATACAAGTCTATGCCCCAACCAGTAATGCTGAAAAGCTGAAGTTGAATGGTTCTATGAAGACCTACAAGACATTCTAGAATTAACACCCCAGAGAGATGTCCTTTTCTTTATGGAGGACTGGAATGCAAAGGTAGGAAGTCAAGAGCTACCTGGAGTAACAGGTAAGATTGGTCTTGGAGTATAGAATGAAGTAGGGCAAAGGCTAACTGAGTTTTGCCAAGAGAATGCACTGGTCATAGCAAAGACCCTCTTCCAACAACGCAAGAGAAGACTTTACACATGGACATCACCAGATGGTCAATACCAAAATCAGACTGATTATATTCTTTATAGCCAAAGATGGAGAAGCTCTATATAGTCAGCAAAAACAAGACCAGGAGCTGACTGTGGCTCAGATCATGAACTCCTTATTGCCAAATTCAGATTGAAATTGAAGAAAGTAGGGAAAACCACTAGACCATTCAGGCATGACCTAAATCAAATCCCTAATGATTATACAGTGGAAGTGACAAATAGATTTAAGGGATTAGATCTGATGGTCAGAGTGCCTGAAGAACTATAAATGGAGGTTCGTGACATTGTACAGGAGACAGTGATCAAGACCATCCCTGAGAGAAAGAAATGCAAAAGGCGAAATGGTTGTCTGAGGAGGCCTTACAAATAGCTAAGAAGAGAAGAGAAGCTAAAGGCAAAGGAGAAAAGGAAGGATATAGCTATTTGAATGCAGAGTTCCTAAGTATACTAAGGAGAAATAAGAAAGCATTCCTCAGTGGTTAGTGCAGGAAAATAGAGGAAAAGAATAGAATGAGAAAGACTAGACATCTCTTCAAGAAAATCAGAGATACCAAGGGAACATTTCATGCAAAGATGGGCACAATAAAGGACAGAAATGGTATGGACCTAACAGAAGCAGAAGATATTAAGAAGAGGTGGCAAAATATACAGAAGAACTGTACAAAAAAGATCTTCATGATCCAGATAATCACAATAGTGTGATTGCTCACCTAGAGCCAGATATCCTGAAATGTGAAGTCAAGTGGGCCTTAGGAAGCTTCAATATGAATGAAGTTAGTGGAGGTGATGGTATTCCAGTTGAGCTATTTCAAATCCTGAAAGATGATGCTGTGAAAGTGCTGCACTCAATATGCCAGCAAATTTGGAAAACTCAGCAGTGGCCACAGGACTGGAAAAGGTCAGTTTTCATTCCAATCCCAAAGAAAGGCAATGCCAAAAAATGTTCAAACTGCTGCACAATTGCACTCTTCTCACACACTAGCAAAGTAATGCTCAAAATCCTTCAAGCCAGTCTTCAACAGTACATGAACTGTGAACCTCCAGATGTTCAGACTGGATTTAGAAAAGCAGAGGAACCAGAGGTCAAATTGCCAACATCCCCTGTATCATGGGAAAAGCAAGAGAGTTCCAGAAAAACATCTATTTCTGCTTTATTGACTATGCCAAGGCCTTTGACTGTGTGGATCACAGCAAACTGTGGAAAATTCTTCAAGAGATGGGAAATACCAGACCACCTGACCCACCTCCTGAGAAATCTGTATTCAGGCCAAGAAGCGACAGTTAGAACTGTACATGGAGTAATAGACTGGTTCCAAATCGGGAAAGGAGTACATCAAGGCTGTATATTGTCACCCTGCTTACTTAACTTATATATCAGAGTATATCATGCGAAATGCCAGGCTGGATGAAGCACAAGCTGAAATCAAGATTGCAGGAGAAATATCAATAACCTCAGGTATGCAGATGACACCACCCTTATGGCAGAAAGTGAAGAAGAACTAAAGAAACTCTTGATGAAAGTGAAAGAAGAGAGTGAAAAAGTTGGCTTAAAGCTCAACATTCAGAAAACTAAGATCATGGCATCTGGTCCCATCACTTCATGGCAAATAGATGGGGAAAAAATAGAAACAGTAATAGACTTTATTTTTTTGGACTCCAAAATTACTGCAGATGGTGACTTCAGCCTCCTTTGAAGAGAAGCTATGACCAACCTAGACAGCTTATTAAAAAGCAGAGACATTACTCTGCCAACAAAGATCTGTCTAGTCAAAGCTATGGTTTTTCCTGTAGTCATGTATGGATGTGAGAGTTGGGCTGTAAAGAAAGCTCAGCACCAAAGAATTGCTGCTTTTGAACTGTGGTGTTGGAGAAGACTCTTGAGAGTCCCTTGGACTACAAGGAGATCCAACCAGTCTATCCTAAAGGAAATCAGTCCAGAATATTCATTGGAAGAACTGATGCTGAAGCTCCAATACTTTGGCCACCAGATGCGAAGAACTGATTCATTGAAGAAGACCCTGATGCTGGGAAAGATTGAAGGCAGGAGGAGAAGGGGACAACAGAGGATGAGATGGTTGGATGGCATCACCTACTCTATGGATATGACTTTGAGTAAACTCCAGGAGTTCATGATGGACAGAGAAGCTTGGTGTGCTGCAATCCATAGGGTCACAAAGAGTTGCATAAGACTGAGTGACTGAACTGATATATAGTATAAATATAAATAATATGAAATGTACTATTAAAGAGACACTGGTCATCATACACATAGAACAGAGAAGTCTATAATAATGACATCAACTAGAAATCTCATGAATTAGATGAATGCTAACATGAATTGCACAGAGCTGGGGGGCACGCAAGTATGAGTTATTTTAAAGTTGCTTTCTATGAATATCTTTCTTCTATTCAGTGCTACCTCTCTTTTATAGTGATAGCTCTTCAGCAATTCTTATTAAATTTAGAGTTTCCAGTTAGAAAGCAATAGTCAGGAAATTACCCCTTTTCCCCTGTGCTTCAACACTAAGTCTACAGCATCCCTTCCTATGGTGCCTGGAAAGGGGTTAGTTAAAATTAATCTGAGGAAGAGTCAGCACCTTTAACCTAGAGGTCTCCTTTCTTGGAATAGGTAGCCCGACTGGATACCTATGGTGTTATAATTAGCTGGTGGTGGTGAGGAGGAGAGAGAAGACTAGTTGTTCTAGGCTGGTGATAAGATAACAAGGAAGAGGTCCATTTTAATTTCCTTAAATAGAGTAATAAACTGTGTGCAGATGGCCTAATAAATCACCTGTGTTAGAGGGTCTAAAGGTCACTCAGTTGGGACAATGAAATTGGTTTAGTATTTTGAACTGTTGACCAGAACATATATTTGTAACTGTGATCTAATTTTAAAGATCAATACACTTGCAAAATTGTTACATTAAAAAAAAAGTTATCCTGCTTGTAGATGAAAATTCCAAGTTCTATAGTTTTTCTCGTTTTTTACATTATGAAAGTAATGCATGCTTCTTTTTAAGTAAAATTACTAACAGGTAAGTGGAACAAAGTCAATCCCCTTTCTCTGTAGCATCGTAATATGTGTTCATATTTTAAACAATGGATTTTTAATTGAAAAATGAATGGCACAGCAAGGATGATTTTGTCATTTTCTTATAAAATGCTGATGTCAAATGATAATTTTTATATACTAATATTTCCTGGTAAGATGTCTATTAGATTTTTAAAATTTCTTTTAATTTGTCTTCCCAAATTAACTGGATTGGAAACTAACATGAAAGGAGCCCACAGGTTGGACCCGTTGTGCTTCAGTAACAACAGATGTCTGTTTAATACCTCATTACTCTGCTTTTCAAAGTCCCTGAATCATTCTGAAGCCTTCTTTGAGCTACTGCCTTGGGTTTAGTAGGTAAAGATGGGCATTCAAACACTCTGTGGGGCAGGAGGAATGTAGAACGTGGTGCGTTCACCTACTGGGAGAAAACAAAAACCAAAATCACTGGCCTGTTCTTTTCAGATGGGCTTGAGCACCCTAAGAAAAGCCACAGGAGAAATATGGCACAGGTTCCTGAAGTATCAACTCTGCTTCAAGTTTTGAGAGTAGAAAATTATAATAAAATAAATGAGGTGTTAAGGAATAAAATTAAATGCCTAATTTGTAGGAATTTTAAAATTTTAGCAATAAGACAGGACAAATTCTTTTTTAAGCATTGAGCTTACATCTCTCTGAGGTTATGTGTCCTGTCTGTTTGGGAAAATTTGAGTAACTGCTCTATGATGAGGATGTAGAGAAAGAGAGGAGATTCATGGATTTTTCATTTCGGGTAATATGGGAGAAGAGATGGGTAGATAAAAATTGAGGATTTCTCACAGTATGTAATAAAGTACCTTGCACATGGTAAGGCATGTGAAAATACTTGTGGGCTTTTAAATTTAGTTTCTCTCCTTATGAAGGAGCAACGATGCTGGTATTGAGCACTAGCTCCCAAACTTTGCCAGTTATTTTTTCTTTCAAACTCTTCAACTGGCTGGTACTTTTTCTTCTTCTTTTTTTTTAATCCTGTGGATTTGAGAGGCTCTGACTTTCTCTGAGAAAAAAAGAACAAGACTTTGAGAGAAGTGAAACTATAAAAATATTATTGGAGCCACAAAACTTATTTTTAACAGTCTTCCCACACTTAGCAGTGACTTGAATAGCAACAGAGAAGGCCAGCTTGACTTGGTGAAGTATAACACAATACTTCACCTTGATGAATATTCCTAGATTGTTCACCAGCTATTTCTTCTGCTTTTAACCATGTCTGTGTTTATGTATGTTGGCTGATTTTAAGTAAAATGATTGAAAGGAATCATTTCTTTGAGAAAAAACAATGTTTTTAGACATTTTTATTTCTCCTTTCATATCTGCATCCTAGAGAATGGTTTTGGGGACAGGTTAGGGGATTTTGGTAAGCATATTTCTAGAAGAGATTTCTCTAGATTGAGGCAATTATTATTCAAGATTAGGTCAAGATAAAATATTAGGTTATAGTGTTAAAACTGACGTTTTTAACCTAATAATCTAAACAATTATAAATTTATGTGAACTTTTTATGTTAGAATTTGCATTAATGTGTACCTTCTCCACTTTTAATTTAAAAAGATGTATTTAAGTTAAATACATGCAGTTTTTGATTTGATAAAATTGTGAGTTACATTAAATATCATCCTGTCTTGATTTAAGTTGCTTTTTATTATTTAATCGCTGGTATCAATATGAGTATATTTAAGTGATACATGTCTATATAAATAAATGTGATTGGGTAGAAAAGTTATTATGATAATATAATATTTTTTTGTAATTTCATTTCAGCACTTTGAGAGTTAATATTATTTCTAGATTTTTTTCTAATCTGTAAATTCAAATGTGTTACGTTAGTGCAAAAACTGACATATAAGGTTTACAATGTGACTAGCATTTTTGAAAAACAATTGGAAGGGAATAAATAAAAGTGAAATCTATATTGCTTTAATTAATAGATATTTTAGAATAACATGGATATTTTGAGAATAATGTTTAGAACATGGCTTCATTCAAGAATAGTTAATACACATACACACGTGTTCTGAAGATATTTTTAATCCTATCAATTTTCTTTTACCAAATCTAGTAATTTTGTGTAATCTTCAGCAGCTAAAAGCTCAAGAGTGTCATTCTTCTTTCTGAACTGCTACAATACCTTTCTCCTAGTGTTCATTGATGCTATTTTAATCTTCATCTTGATGCTAATATATTATGTCCATATTGAATCTGACTCTTTTCTGCTATCTTTAGCTCATGATAATGAGGAGAACCCTATTTGGCTCTAGTGAAGGAGTAAGTTCAGTTCAGTCGCTCAGTCGTGTCCAACTTTTTGCGACCCTGTGAATCGCAGCACACCAGGCTTCCCTGTCCATCACCATCTCCCGGAGTTCAACCAAACTCATGTCGATCGAGTCAGTGGTGCCATCCAACCATCTCATCCTCTGTTGTCCCCTTCTCTTCCTGCCCCCAATCCCTCCTAGCTTCAGGGTCTTTTCCAATGAGTCAACTCTTCACATGAGGTGGCCAAAGTATTGGAGTTTCAGCTTTAGCATCAGTCCTTCCAAAGAACACCCAGGACTGATCTCCTTCAGAATGGACTGGTTGGATCTCCTTGCAGTCCAAGGGGCTCTCAAGAGTCTTCTCCAACACCACAGTTCAAAAGCATCAATTCTTCGGTGCTCAGCTTTCTTCACAGTCCAACTCTCACATCCATACATGACCACAGGAAAAACCATAACCTTGACTAGACGGACCTTTGTTGGCAAAGTAATGTCTCTGCTTTTAAATATGCTATCTAAGTTAACATGGTTGTAAATAGGCTCATACTGCCTGGTAGGACACAGTTATAACATGCCAAGGTGTCTAGGTTCCTATTCATCTTAACATAAATACTTGTTTCCTTTCAGTTTGGGATATTTTTCCACTATTGTGACTGATGCATTCCTTCACTACATTTTTTCCCACTTTCCCCTGACGTTAATGCTCATTATTCAGATCTTTTACCTGCTGAAAAGATTCTCTGTTTTATCTTTCTTTCATATTTTCCTCTTTCCTAGGTTTACATCTTGGGCAATATATTCAAATTTATCTTCCAGACCTCCTATTGATCTTAAATTGACAGTTGTGTAACTTTCTGAGTTTTTAATGTTCTCAAGTGGTTTCTTTGCAGAGCATCCAGTTATTTTTATGGGTATCATGTCCTTCTCAAGCACTTGGGTGTTATTAGTTTATGTGTTTTTCTTTTATAGCTTGAAATAGCCCTTTTATTCCCGTTCTTTCTTGCTCATGTTGTTGATTTTCCTTGGAAATCAGGCTAATGTTTGGTTGTCTGCCATAGTTGAGTGAAAACTTTGGTTGGTTATTCCTATTAGGCTGTGTGGATTTCTTTCTAATGTCTCACTGACCTCTCTCCTACTGGGCCTTTCTCTGGAGTAGACCATCTCCCTGGGACCCACATGTGTGTATGAGAGAGATGAGCTGGCTGATGAGTCTTACTCAGAGTGAGTGGGCAGGCAAGTGGATGACCTCCAAGCCTACAGGAGAAAGCTGTCCTCTGGATTACTTGATTTTTGGAACTTAAATGCTTTTGTTGAATCATTTTTGTTATCCATTAAGTTTCACTTTATTGTAGGTTCTACATTCATGGAAATCCTACTTATTAACAAGTTCAGTCAATTATTTTTAACCTGCAAAGCAAGGTTGAAAGTAAACCAAGAAAGGTCCTGTGATTTCAAAATTTCTGTCATAGAAACCTTAGAGAAAAATCAAGAACTTTATTTCTTATCCTTCATAAAGGACTTCATTGATTTATGTGTTTCCCTATTTTTCTAACCAGATTGCTTTCTTGTTTCTTTACCCATAGATTTAAAAAAAGGATATGATTTGCATTTCTCTAATAATGAGTGATGTTGAGCATCTTTTCATGTGTTTGTTAGCCATCCGTATGTCTTCTTTGGAGAAATGTCCGATGCAGGATATGGCACGCTTGGGGCTGGTACGCAGGGATGACCCAGAGAGATGTTGTGGGGAGGGGGGTGGGAGGGGGGTTCATGTTTGGGAGCTCATGTACACCCGTGGTGGATTCATGTCAATGTATGCCAAAACCAATACAGAATTGTAAAGTAAAAAAAAAAAAAAAGGGGGGGATAAAATAATGAAAAGAGGTATGGTTAGAAGTAGGTGCTCTGCTGGAGACTGGAAGTAAATAGAGGATGAAACTATAGAATTTGAATAAGTTATATAATCTCCAAGTTAAACTGTTTTCAATGCCTTCTTTCTAAAGAAAATAGAAAAGTAATTTCTTCTAGAGAGAGATTATTTTTGAATGGACAAAGAAACATACAAAGATTAATCCCTGAAAGAATGAGAGACAGAATTTGATATTTCCCTACTAGCCTAAACAAGTGAATTGTTACCCTAGGTTGTTAGCCAAACATAGCAAAGTCCAATTTATCATTCAAAGATCAGCTTGAATCTTGCCCCTTTTAATGAAGTCTTCCTGGACAAACCCCAGCTAAATATGTTCTTTAATCAGTTTACATAATCACATCTTTGTTTCCCTCTCTCATGAGACTTACAATATTTTGCTTCATATGCAGATTTGTGTGCTAATATTATAGTTAGTGTTAGCTGTCAATCTTGTTTGTGAAAAATGTTTTATTTTTTATTGTATTTGTATATTTCCAAGATATTTTTGCCTCATAGACATGTAAATAATATTAAGTGATTGGAACTATTCCAATCTTACCATTTTCCAATAATAATTTCTTACTTTTTTGTAAGCAAAATCATTGTTTATATATGCAGAATATTTCTGCCTTTTGATGTGCTCTCTTCATATTTCCTAAGTTTTCTATGGAATTATAACTTGTATTTTGATCATGGTTTACATTTTAAAATATGGATGTTATGAATAAAGATTTGAACAAAATTACTCTTTTCTCTATTTTTTCACACTCATATTTATTATAACTCAGTAAAGCAAAGACGCTACTAATTTGCATGTAAAAGGATGTGAGCTGTGTCATTTTCAATATGGATAAACAGAGAAAAATAACAATAAACATATATTTATTATCTGTAATAGCTGAGCTCATTGTTATTCAGCCTGAATATACAGCTTAAAGAGGCAAGATTTTAAATATAAGTGGTTTCCATAGATAGCATTTTTAGGTTTATTTGCATTAAGATTTTTATGTCACCAGCATGAGAGAGATGCTGAGAGCTATACTAAATTTGAAAATTGTCCTTACTCACAGTTGTACTTTCATGTACTTTTTGTTACAATTTAAGGTATTGTTTTTCCTTTTATTATACTTGATGTAAATCTTTTTTTTTTTTACTTCTTGACAGCATCTTAAAACTTCTGTTATTTTTTTTTTTTACATTGCTACATAATTGATTCTTGTTGAATATTTAAGCATTTCTTGTGCTGGTAATATTGTTTAAACAAACCTTAGAAAATCCTTAATCCTGAAAACTCTGATTAGAATTGGTTTTATGACAGTAGGCCACCATTTGATGAAATTAAAATGGCTTTTCTGGGATCCCATTAATGCCTAACTTTTTTCTGTTCCCAAAGCTCTGAGCACATCTTTCCAACAAGGTCATTATACAGCCTTGGTTGGTTTTATAGGCCTCTTTATCTACTTGGCTTTGTCCACAGGAGGATAGTTAGGGCTTGGCATATAGCAGAGAGAAAGTGAATAAATGAACAAAACTTGATTTCGTGAACATTGGAGGACCTTTGAAGGTTATTAACCAAAAGTAACGTGGTAAAAATGTGTCTCCAAAATATTTATTTTCAAAAATTTATTTACCTTTTAAAATGCCGTTGATCTTATTTTATTACTGAATACATTTTTTAATAAATAAAAAATTCAAAGGTTTATTTTTTCATGGAATAGCTCAAGTAAATTTTTTTTTAATTTTAAAAGATGGCTATAGTGAGATGAGCAAGGATTTGGACACTTTACTTGAATACATGAGAATATGGAAATTATAAAAAGGGTAATTTTAACTACAGCTCTGGTTTTAGATTTATTTGTTTGAATGTTTTAAAACTCTTGATATAAAATCTGTGATAATTTAGATAAATGTGTAATTGCATCAGACTTGTTTTAGTAATTCCATTGTTTTATATAATGTCATTTTTTTAAAACAACGAGCTTGTTTCATCATTAAAAAAATAAACTAATTTTTATTTTTCCTGAAGTCTATTTGGTAGATTTTATGAAACATTTTTTATGTACTCTACTTCCAGTGTTAGCATGATTAAGGAAGAGTGTAAGAAAGGACTGCCCTTGTAGTAATTTTATTTTGGGTCTAGTGTTCTGAGTTATCAAATTGTAATTTATCTTCTAAGGTATTCTAAATACTATGTCTACCAGTGGATATGCTCAAACCAGTAGAAAATTTCTGCAGCATGTTGTGAGCTGAAATTCTTCCCAGAGTGACTTGAATTGGAATGTTGGTTGATTGCGGCAAGTCTGACTGGCTTTTCACCATAAATGGTACAGACGTGAGTTTTCATAAAATGGGCAATGGAAATTACAGCTAATGCATGGAATACACCAAAAGGGGTAATTGCTTGCTTCCTTCCCTCTTTAAATTTAGTACTTCTGACATTACTAAAGTTGTTCAAAATGCTTCCTTTCCTAATTGTAACATATAAACTCAGTAAAAGCAGGAGAGGTATGTAATAGTGATAAAAGGGTTTGAACTGAGAGAGAATAACAAATGTGTCCACACTGGCCCATAATCTCTTACAGGACTTTCATGTGAAACCATAGCAATATAGGGAAAATTTCTCCTCAGAATTGTCTGCAGTTCCCAAGTTGAACCCTTTCACTCGAGAATAAAATTTTAGATTACTTACCCCTTTTAAGGAACAATAGACAGTTGTCATCACCTCCTCATCTAATATCTGAGCAAACTCTACACAATATGCACTTAGTCCTGGGATGTTACTCTGATGCCAGGGAAGCCCTTCTCTGACATACCAAAGCCCTAAACTGCTCTAGGCTTTCTCATCTCTCTGTGTTCCTAATTTTAAACACCACCTCAGAGAGCCCTTTCTCTGATGATAACATTTTCTTTCAGAATAATCACTCAACTCTTCCCTACTTTTCCTTCCACTAGCCATTTTATTGCCTTCCATCCTTTCACACCACCTGTGATTAAATATATATATATATATAATATATATATATGTATATATGTCAGGCATATTCTGCAATGCAGAAGACCTGGATTCAGTCCTTGGGTTGGGAAAGATCCCCTACAGAAGGGAATGACTACCCTCTCCAGTATTCTTGCCTGGAAAATTCCATGGACAGAGGAGCCTGGTGGGCTATGAGTCCATGGGATCACATAGAGTTGGACATGTCAGAGCAACTAATACTTTCTTAAGTATGAAAGTTGTTATATATATATATGTACACACAGACAGGCAGAGAGTGTGTGTGTGTTATCCCCACAGCATATTCTACAGTTTCACTAACTCTTTGCTTTATCATAACTCCCTTTAAGCCCAAACTTTCTTACAAAAATACAACCTGCTGTCAACTTATACAATGACTGTACTTTCTGTAATCAACATACTTTAACAAAGAAACTTTCAATAGCCATTCAAACCTCCTCTTATTTCTCATGTCATTTTCTACAGAAGACCCTGTTTCTTCTATGCAAAAGAAAATGAAAGGCATCGTAGGATAACACAGCTTCCCTTAAACGAATCAGGAAGCTATCTGCATCTGCAGCCATCCTTTCAATTTTCCCCTCAGTTACAGAAGAGAGGTTCTGGCCATGTCATGCCAGTCCCTTCATCTGGGATTTGTTTCCTATATCACCAGCTCTCTCAGGAAATTTCCCTTGTCAGTTAAACTCTCTTCTCTTTCCCAAGCTAGCTGTTTCATCTCACTAGGGATAACAAAAAGAATCACTGTAATCAAGCCTCAGACTCAAACCTCCAGGACTGAAAGCCTGACTCTCAACCCCATCCTCTGCCTTTGATCCCCTAGTCTCAGTGAATAGCGCAGCTCCAAGCCAATTGCATGTAGCAACGTGGGTCATTCGTGAGCTTTCATCTCACACTTCCTGAATTCAGTCTGTCACCAAGTCTTATTGCTATTGCTTCCTAAAGGTCTCCAGAATATCTACTTCTTCCCATGTCACCTCCCTAAACATCCTCATCTGGGCTAGCATCACCTCCTACCAGAGAGTATCAAAAACTCTAATTCTTCAAGACTGTTCTCCAATAGGAAGCTGTGTTTATCTTTTCTGATTATAACTATGACTCATTACTCTTCTGCTTAACACTCTTTAGTTACTTTGAATAACGAGCAAAATAAAAAGCAAAGTCCTTACTGTGGCTATAAGATCCCACCTGGACTGGTCCCTGCCTGCATTTGCAGCCCTGCCTTTTTCTGCCTGCTTCCCAATTTCCAGTCACACCTGCTTTCTCTCCCTGGCCCAGCGAAGGGATCCTGTTTCCTCGTCTTCGATGGCGACATCAGGTGTCTGAACTCAGGCTTTCTGGAGATGTTAACTCAGTGGTAGAATTCTGGCCTCAAGGATTGCGTTCGAAATAAGACGCCAGAAATAAGAGAAGAGTTCTCTAGAATCCTCTAAATAATCTAGAAGGACAAATTGACTCTGAGAGGTTAGAGCTCATGGATTATGAACGAGATGATAGCCACGTCGGGTGATAGTAGCCATCCTGGAGCAGCTGGTTCGGGTGAGATTTATGGTACATGTTGTGCTGCTGGAGTTCTGCCAGCCTCAAGGTGGTTTCTAGGAAACTCAGGTGGTTGTCGTGGAGTTCCAGCTTCAGTGGTGAGGCCAGGATGACCAGAGCTGTCCATTGCTTATAATCCTCCCAGTGAAACTATGGTGTGGTAGAGAGAGATGATCTCTGTGCTAAGTGGTTAGAACATTATTGGTTATTAAAGGAAAATATGATCTTATTTTATTTCTCAAACTAGGGAAGTGGATTATAGCTACAGCAAATAATTTACATTTCTATAGCATTTAGTGTTTATAAAGCTATGTTTAGCTGCTAACTTGGTTTATATCTCAGCGCCTAAAGTGGGCAAAAGCACCATTTTCCAGATTCTTTCGGTATAGAGAAGGAAGCTAAAAGAAAGGTTGTAGATTCAACATGCCTCATAAGTTTCAAAGCCAGAATGAGCAACCACATTTCATTTCTGTGCTGCACTTAGTGGGGTTTGTAAAAAATTCAACACTATTCCGATCACAGTGTGTACTATTAACATATTAGTGAAGTGTAATGCAGTGGGAAAATAACCAGCAGATGACATTGAGGAGTCAGTTTTCAGCTGCTTTTCACAATGCAGCCCTCTATTCAGCAGTTAAGTTGACCTATTTTTAGTTGGGTTTGGGACAGAGCCCAGAGCAGCACTGAGCAGTGTCCACAACCTTCTGCTTGGTGTTACTTGCCCTTAGTCATCAATTGAAAGTCTCTGATGTTTTCTGACTCAGAAAATACACATTTTCATTTTCTTCTACAGCATGGGCTCAGCTGATCTTGAGTCCTATAGAATGTCAGGATTTTCTAAATTTTCTTTGAGAATTAAAAAAAGAAAAAACTAATAAATTCTACATATGTGTGTGTGTCCTGTAATTCACTTGTGATGAACTTCTGAGTCTTGGTGGAGTTCATTTTTTCATCCTCACCTCTCAGAATGTGAGTGCCAGTCAGCAGTAGATAAAATGGGTTATCTCCCCTTCAGGCCCACCTCATGGACAACAGAAAAGTCTAGGCTGGGTAGAAATGAAAAAATCATTCAGTTTCTCCCTCAGGAGCCAGACTTTCTATGTGGGCTGGAAGCTGCTTCAAGAGAAGAGAATCTGATGTGCCTTTTGGCATGTGATTCTAGAGTGACTGGCTGCAG
>NW_024070189.1:85438983-85674215 GCF_014754425.2 Oryx dammah
TGGGCTTCCCTTGTGGCTCAGCTGGTAAAGAACCCACCTGCAACGCAGGAGACCTGGGTTCGACCCCTGAGTTGGGAAGATCCCCCGGAGAAGGGAAAAGCTAACCACTCCAGTATTCTGGCCTGGAGAATTCCATGGACTGTATATGGTATATATGATATACTGTATAGTCCATGATGTCGCAAAGAGTTGGACATGACTGAGCAACTTTCACTTCATTTCACCGCCCCCATAACCTCCCTGGTCCCAACAATCAGGCTTTTACCTATCTTGGGGAGGAGGTCGGTGAAGGTGCTAGTGATCCAGGAAAGAGAATAAATATAACCTTCCTAGAAGCTCGGGGCTAGTGTAGCCCCAGTGTGCATCCATACACGGCTTGGGCAATTCCCATAGCTCCTAATCCAGCCCTGACAATATCAGGTGTCTCTTCTCTGTTTCGGATTCTACCTGCAAACAGTGCATGATCTCCGATACTCCTTATTTTAACAGCTACTATTTAACAGTCTAGGAATGAGTTATTTGGTATGATTTTTTTCCCCACGGTGTATAGCAAATAGTAGGTACAGAATCTTAATCACTTTAGAAATAATCTTAATGACTAACATAAGATATTAGTAATTCTGATATATTTAAAATTCAAATGACTTTGAACAGTCTTTATTCCTCCCTGTACAAACTAACTAGCTTGAGCTATAAAGCTGCTCACACTATAAACATTTCTTTACTTTTCTTTCTTATTTTTTTTTTAACTTTTAGAGATGTGATTGAAAACACAAAATATTCTTACCTTAACCTTTCTTTCCACACACATACCCCAAATATTTTTTCTGTCCTTCAAACATGGATATGTTTTTGAAGTATGTTTAGTCTGCTATCAAAAATACAGGTTGAACCATTTAGAGGGTTTCATTTCTACCAATTTAAACTTTTGATTTTTGTAACTACAAAAATGTAGTTACATGTCTCATGAGAATGCTGTGTTGGTATCTACCTTATTACCAGTCTAAACACAATGAGCTGTGACTGTCCATCTCATCAGCATCAGGGGCTGTACCTAGGCTTTTGTTTTGCCATCAGGACTCTAATCTTTGAGTGTTTTCTTGACTGTAGTTTGAAAGATAGATGTCAGTGCTGGTGACTGTGCAGTGCCAGGAGGGGCGTGTATGTGGGTGGGTGGTGAGGGGATGAAGAGTGCTAGGTACTAGAAATTGTCAGGCTGTTTGGCCACACACACATTAGGAGCCATCTCTGCTAGTATCTACTTCTGTTGCAACTATGTCATTTTAGTTAAAATTAATAGTTCTCTCTTATTGAAGATTTAGGTGACTGGGATTGTGAGTATTCTTTTGGCAATTCATAATGTTAAGTTCGTAATAGATTTTTTAAAATGTGCTTTGTTCACTGGCCCTTATCTCCAGCACCAATATCCATATCTGTGTAGGTTCATAGTAAGCACTCAGTAAATAACTTTTCAGTGAGTGAATGAATGAATGAGCTGGTCTTCAAGGGAAAAGTTAAATACTCTAGAACTAATCCCTTTGCATTCAGTGTGCTAATTGATTTAGGTCATTGTCTTCTAAAATTTAATTTTGATGTGATATTTTTATAAATATATGTATTAGCATGCTTATTTTTATAATGTAATCAGTTCAGTTCATTTGCTCATTCATGTCCAACTCTTTGTGACCCCATGTACTATAGCACTCCAGGCTTCCTTTCCATCGCCAACTCCCAGAGCTTGCTCAGACTCATGTCCATTGAGTTGGTGATGCCATCCAACCATTAATGTAATAATCTTTATAAATATAAGCACTGAAGGAAGCCTGATGTGCTGCAATCCATGGGGTCACAAAGAGTCATACAGGTTAATGATTGAACAACAACAAAACAAGCATTAAAATAAGCTTTGCATGTTAAATTACTTGTCCAAAATTTCAGTGCCTATTATATGCCAAGAAGAGTTTTAGGTGCTAAAGATTTCAAGATGAAGAAAACCAAATCCCAGCCATCTTGGAATTTGCATTTTAGTTCAGAAAGACAACGAACCAACAAATAAATTATTCTGTGTTAAGTGCTGCTGAGTGCTACAAAGAAAAATCAAAAAAAGCTCTCTCTGACATAACATGTAAGCAGAGGCTAAAGCAAGTGTGGTAGCGATCCCTATGAATATCTAAAGAAAGAAAGTTCTAGGCAGAGAAAGTGCAGAGGCTTTGTGGCAGCCATGGGCTTGGCATACTCGGAGGCTTAACAAGCAGGCCATTAATACAAGAGAGATGTGAGCAAGGCTAAGAATAGTAGTAAGGAATCAGTAAAATCTTGTGATGTAAGCAGACCATTGCAGGCTTAGAATCCCTTGTAAGGATGTTGCTTTTCCTTTGAGTGAACAGGGAAGCCAGTGAAGGCTTGCTGAATGACTTAGTGACTGGAATCATCAAGAAGAGACAGTAAGACCTTCTCTGTCACCTCTGTGGGTGATTGGCTAATGAGGCCACCCCGTTCTTGTATCCCTTTAGTGTCTGCAGTATTCTGTATTTGCCCAGGACAATATACTTATAATCAGAAATAGGCCATGTGATATCTATAGGTAAGGCAGGTGACATTCCTGATACCTTCAAGCTCTCAGCACACGTTTATTTAAAATGTTTTTCCTTTAATTTTTTAAAATTCCAAGCTTCAACATTGCCTTGAATTCTCAGAGTATGAGTATTAGCAAAAATTTAGGTTTAAGAGGAGTTTCCATTTTAGGAGTAAGAGGCAAGAGATTGGGCAGTGGTGAGGATGCATGTTATATCTGTTACCCATGTAATGAGTATCAGAAGTCTAGTTTTCTGGTCAATTTCTGATAAACACTGACATTTAACTTTGGGCAAATGATGTTACTGCTTTAACACTTAAATTCATCATCTTAGGGACTTCCCTGGTGGCCCAGTGGTTAAGACTTGGTCTAATCCAGGGGCTACAGGTTTGATCCCTGGTGAGAGAGCTAAGGTCTCACATACTTTGAGGCCAAAAATTATCAAAACATAAAACAGAAGCAATATAGTAACAAATTCAGTAAAGACTTTAAAATTGTTCCACATCAAAAAACAAATCTTTAAAAAATATTGATCATCTTAAAATAAGCAGAATTTGGCTAGATCTATTCCAGGGATTTTGATAGGCCAAAGACTTAGCTTGGGTTTCTTAAACAAAATAAACTTAGGCTGGGTAACTTAAACATTTGTTGTTGTTCAGCTGCTAAGTTGTGTCCTAGTCTTTACAACGCCATGGATTGCAGCCCACTGGGCTCCTCTGTCTATAGCGTTTTCCAGGGAAGAATACTGGAGTGGGTTGCCATTTCCTTCTCCAGGAGATCTTCCAGACCAGGGATTGAACCTGTGTCTCCTGCACTGGCTGGTGGATTCTTTACCTCTGAGCCAGGAGGGAGGCCCAGATTAAACAGTTGATGTTTATTTTTCATGATCCTGGAGGCTCGGAGTCCAAAATCAAGGTCTAGGCCACTTTGGTCCCAACTGAGAATTCCTGTCCATGTCTGTCCCTGTAAGGGCACTAATTCCATCATGCGGGCTCCACCCTCATGACTTAATTACCTTCCCAATACCAATAAATGGAGGCTTCAACATATGATTTGAGGGCACAATAGTCAGTCCTTTAAAACAGCTAGTTTTAAAATCTGTGACACCATCACATGTTCTTTCATTGTAGTCAAGAATTTCTATGTTACCTGCAGCTCATCTGAAATTTGTTTTAACTGTCAGTACTGACAGTTACATAAATACTGTGTGCACTTGTTTTGTGGAAGTCTTGATTTTAGTTACCATATGCTATTTTGGTGCTAAAGTGGGCCTTGCTGTTGTTCCATTTAAACACATTGTAAATCAATACATTGCTTCTGAGAGTAGTTGAAGACAAGTTTTCTCTCTACTTTCTTTCACTGAAGCAAGATAATTGACAGTTTTCAAAGAGAAACCTGCAGTTGTTGGGAGGTTACTAATTCCAACATATCATTGATAAAGGGTAATTTTCCACATTTGCCAGACATTTTCTTCTACAGTAATTATTTGTTCCAGCAGTAAGAAAGGAAGTGTAGGGATGTCCCTTCTGGGGTCACCAGAGGCTTTCTTTTATAGTATAAAACACTTGTTCATCACCCATTGTCACTTGTAAAATCTGCTGGTAGAAATACGTATCATTTAGTGAGATCAGAGTCTTAATTTCCTGTTTAAAACTATTCAGTGAACAGTAGTTGGCTGAGGAAGTCTTGTTATGTTCCATACATTATGGATTCTATTAATCAGAAACATGTTTTGATAGGGGGAGATCTCTCTACACACATCTGAAAATTAATGGTACAAGCTGTTGTGGAATATTTTTCTTCTGCTTAATCTGTTCATCCAAGAAAATTTATCTTTAGAAATTATCCAGTGCCTTTTATCTGAAGGATATATATGGTGAATAAGAGTCATCAAGGCCTCATTTCTTAGTGCACAGTTCAACAGGTAGACAGGTAGGTCATCTATTCAATTTGCTGCCCTGGAGTGGCTTGCCTCCTGACTCTCCAACCTGTTTGTCCAATAGCCCTTATCCTTCTTGAACTTCTATGTGTTCTTTGGAAAATAGGGCAATCGTAAAACCCATGCCTTGGGGCTGTTAGAAGCATTAAATTGGATAATAAGATATAAACAAAGTAATATAATTTTAATAATAGATATTTTTATTTGGGACTTAGCACATTTTAAAGAAATCAAAACAGAAGAACTCCCAGGATATACCCATCAAATCAGTTTGGAGTGTATGAAGCCTGCAAATTCAGCAGAAATTCTTTACTAAATGGGAGCTTTTCAGTTCCGTAAAAATGTCCAGTTTTATTCAGTGGTTTCTTGAAGGAGAGCCTGTAACTTGCTATTGAGGATCACTTTTCTTGAAATGTGTTTAGCTCTGGCCTTAAAAAGGGAAAGAAAAAAGGCAATAAGATGTAACAATAAGAAGGGAGCTGTGTCTGACTTTATTTTCTCTCTTGGTGCCCAGTTGCCTGTCTCACACTGGGCATGCTGTGAGTAATTTTATACTTAAAGTCAAAGGACTCCTTGTGTAGGATCTCAACGTGTCTAGTGTTACTTGAGTCGAAAGCAATTTAAGAAGGCAGTAAATGAATGATTCTGACCATCTTCTATTTATATGACCAATTTAGAGTGACAAGGTTGTAATGGAAAAAACACTCATCTTATAATCAAAGGACCTGTGTTTAAAATCAGACTTCATTCCTCTACTGCCCTCTGTGTTTTAATCTGTAGAATAAAAACGTTATATTTCTCTTACTGATTCTCCAGTTTAATGTACTTCACATATAATAAGTACCCCCTATATATCAGTATGAAACCTAATCCAGTTATTTGAGGTTGGCTTGATTCAAACATTGGTTTGCAGAAATATCAAAAATCTAACTTGAACTTCTTTGAAGTTGTGGTCATTGGGGTGTTGCTCTGACCCATAGTGTGTCACCATTTGTGTACCAAAGTGGTTCTTCTATATATAGGAAGAGGAAATGGTTTAAATCTAGCTTAAAATAGCAGGACTTATTCCAATTTTCTTTATTTTTCAGAAATGAAAGTTGATTATCTTTTGTTAAAATTGTTCAAAATGTAAATATTTAACATCATAAAGTCTTTCACATTATAATACTTTAAAATGCAATTTATAAAAATTCTCAAAATTGGGGATTGGATTTTAGGTGCTGAAAAAGTAATAAAAGATAAATGAATAAGCCATAAAAAGCAGAATTTCTTCTATAGCTATAGGCATCTAAATGCAGAGTTCCAAAGAATAGCAAGAAGAGATAAGAAAGCCTTCCTCAGCGATCAATGCAAAGAAATAGAGGAAAACAACGGAATGGGTAAGACTAAAGATCTCTTCAAGAAAATTAGAGATACCAAGGGAACGTTTGATGCAAAGATGGGCTCAATAAAGGACAGAAATGGTATGGACCTAACAGAAGCAGAAGATATTAAGAAGAGGTGGCAAGAATACACAGAAGAACTCTACAAAAAAGAGCTTCATGACCCAGATAATCACTATGGTGTGATCACTTACCTAGAGCCAGACATCCTGGAATGTGAAGTCAAGTGGGCCTTAGAAAGCATCACTACAAACAAAGCTAGCGGAAGTGATGGAATTCCAGTTGAGCTGTTTCAAATCCTAAAAGATGATGCTGTGAAAGTGCTGCACTCATTATGCCAGCAAATTTGAAAAACTCAGCAGTGGCCACAGGACTAGCAAAGGTGAGTTTTCATTCCAATCCCAAAGAAAGGCAATGCCAAAGAATGCTCAAACTACCACACAATTGCACTCAGCTCACATGCTAGTAAAGTAATGCTCAAAATTCTCCAAGCCAGGCTTCAGCAGTACATGAACCGTGAACTTCCAGATTTCAAGCTGGATTTAGAAAAGGCAGAGGAACCAGAGATCAAATTGCCAACATCCACTGGATCATGGAAAAAGCAAGAGAGTTCCAGAAAAACATATATTTCTGCTTTATTGACTATGCCAAAGCCTTTGACTGTGTGGACCACAATAGACTGTGGAAAATTCTGAAAAAAGATGGAAATACCAGACCACCTGACCTGCCTCTTGAGAAACCTATATGCAGGTCAAGAAGCAACAGTTAGAACTGGACATGGAACAACAGACTGGTTCCAAATAGGGAAAGGAGTATGTCAAGGCTGTGTATTGTCACCCTGCTTATTTAACTTCTATGCAGAATACATCATGAGAAATGCTGGGCTGGAAGAAGCAAAAGCTGGAATCAAGATTGCCGGGAGAAGTATCAATAACCTCAGATATGCAGATGACACCACCCTTATGGCAGAAAGTGATGAGGAACTAAAAAGCCTCCTGATGAAACTGAAAGAGGAGAGTGAAAAAGTTGGCTTAAAGCTCAACATTCAGAAATGAAGATCATGGCATCTGGTCCCATCACTTCATGGGGAATAGATGGGGAAACAGTGGAAACAGTGTCAGACTTTATTTTGGGGGGCTCCAAAATCACTGCAGATGGTGATTGCAGCCGTGAAATTAAAAGACGCTTACTCCTTGAAAGGAAAGTTATGACCAACCTAGATATTATATTCAAAAGCAGAGACATTACTTTGCCAACAAAGGTCCATCTAGTCAAGGCTATGGCTTTTCCTGTGGTCATGTATGGATGTGAGAGTTGGACTGTGAAGAAAGCTGAGTGCTGAAGAATTGATGCGTTTGAACTGTGGTGTTGGAGAAGACTCTTGAGAGTCCCTTGGACTGCAAGGAGATCCAACCAGTTCCATCCTAAAGGAGATCAGTCCTGCGTGTTCATTGGAAGGACTGATGCTGAAGCTGAAACTCCAGTACTTTGGCCACCTCATGTGAAGAGGTGACTCATTGGAAAAGACCCTGATGCTGGGAGAGATTGGGGGCAGGAGAAGGGGACGACCGAGGATGAGATGGCTGGATGGCATCAGCGACTCGATGGACATGAGTCTGAGTGAACTCCGGGAGTTAGTGATGGACAGGGAGGCCTGGCGTGCTGTGATTCCTGGAGTCGCAAAGAGTCAGACACAACTGAGTGACTGAACTGAACTGAACTTAGAATTCCCTTCATTTCATTTCTTCATTAAAAAGGGAAGGGAAATGGAAAATTACCTCTTTCTTCAGATAATTGTATTTATCTAAATGAGATTGGCTGAATAAAATCAAGATGATTGCAAAGAAGCTACCTGACTCGGGTACCAGTGATCTGGGGAGGACAGAGAAATGTCTCGAGCTCCTGTAAGTCTTTAACATAATCAGTGGGATAATGTTTGGTTTTATAGTAGAACTAGAAAGTGGTTCCTGGGCACACTGAACTCAAGTGTAGAGATATCTGGCTCAGATGTCTCTTAATGCATATGGGTGGATGGGAAGAGAAGACCACTTTAGGGCATGAGGTACAGTTCAGAAAGTATGAGTTTAGGAAGGATGAGAATGAGGGTGATTATACAGGATAATGTATAACTTCTCAGGCCACATTTATGTAGGGTGAGAAAAAGAGTGAAGGGAGATGAAATCAGTAAATGGCATTTTTTTTTCCCAGTCTGAAGAGTTAACATTTGATCCAAGAGAAGTCAAGTAAGTAATATGAAGGAAAACTGTTTTCAGATGATCCTGCTTGATAAAAAGTATTTATATGACATTTAAATTATAGATGTACATGTACATGTGTACCTTGTTTTCCTTTAAATATCTTTTGAAGATAATAAATTTATTTCTGTAGAAATTAAAGATAACTTTGTTCTTTTTCTGGCTAAATATGGCATTTATTTAAAAGGTCCAATATTTACCACTGTCTGCTCCTATTTGGTTCCATAAAACTCTCCTAATTATCTGAGAAAGCCAAATGTGATCTGGGCTTTCTTGGACAAAGGATATTGACTTTCATTAAGACTGAATTGCAGTACAGACCTTTAGGCCTTTATCTGCATCTCATTAATTGGCATGTGATTTGGGAGAGTGGCTATTAATTATACAGAAGACGATGAGTGAATAGAAAGAAAGGATCATTCAAAGGCAAACCGTGCTTAAACCTGACTGTGTCTTCAAGCGTTGTTCACTTCATCTGACAGGCATTAATTTGCCTAAGTATTTGGAATCAGCCAGAGTAAGGGTTTTTAAAGGACACATCTAGAAGCAGCATTAATGTCAAGTTTTTTTCATTTAATTAAATTTACTGCTAAGTCATTTTTCTTGAGTTTGCATGAATGCTTAAAGTGGCAAGAAAAGAGCGTATATGATATAATAGGAATCAATCCTGAGAAGCTGCCGATTAGTTTTTATGAGCTAAATTCTTCTTCCCTCATCATAAAGTAGAATGGTGTACTCTTCTAAAATCTATCACAGGTTAAAATAAAATGTTTCCTTAGTATAAAAATAAAAGAAGAGGCAATCTTCACACCTATTGTTAAGATGTCAGACAATTGATTGTGTCATATTAAATATAAACTGTACTGGAAATCTGCATTCTGCTTTCCTTTCTCTTAGAGTAGCATCTTCTCATAATATACTTTTATAAACTCATCGTGTATGTGTGCTAAGGTGCTTCAGTCATGTCTGGCTCTTTGCGACACTATGGACTGTAGCCTGCCGGGCTCCTCTGTCCTTGGGGCTTCTCCAGGCAAGAATACTGGAGAGGGTTGCCATGCCCTCCTCCAGGGGATTGTCTCAACTGGGGTTGAACCCATGTCTCTTTCGTCTCCTGTATTGTCAGACAGGTCCTTTACCACTAGCGCCACCTGGGAAACCCTATAAACCCATCATAAGTATCGAGTAAAATGATTGTGCAATAAGCCCTGTGGATTCTCTATTTTCAGTTTTGATTTGATTGTGCAGCTGATGTTTTTAAAATGTGGCCATGTGCTCTCAAGTTTGGTCTCTTTTTGAAGTTAAATGCTTGTATTTGATTTTTGTATGCAAAATCCATATCATTTCCAATATTAAAATGATATGCCTTAATATCATGTGGCAAACTTATATTGAATATTGTGTGTAAAATGCTTTGTGCTATATTAAATCATTCACGTGTGTGTGTGTGTATGTATGCATATTAAATCATTCCAATGGGTGGCTGAAATTTGGGACAGTTAGCATTTACCTTGCAAAGGCAGGGTAGGGAAGAGAGGATTTTCCCACACTGCTCATGGTGTGGATGGAATGTTTAGTAATCTTATCTGACCACTTGGTTTCTCATTGGTTCTTTATGAGTTGAGATGTAACTGTGTATATAAATGGCAGATATTTCTCACACTTTGAGCAAACGCAAAAGGGAATCAGTAATTTTGATTGTAGATTTTTATTAAATGATAAGCATTCTGACAATAAGATCTTGGAGCAGATAGGCCAGAGTGTATTTAAACATTCTTCTTGAGATTTTCCAGGCTATATAATTCAGGCTGCTGATAGTCTGTCTGCATCTGAAATATATGTTAATGAAGATTTCTTGACCCCACTCCAGACTTAACTGAGTCAGAATCTCTAGGAAGTGGAGCTGGGAAATCTGCAAACCACTTCTTGGGTAATACTTAACCACTGATTTAAGTTATCTTTTTAGCATTGGGGGTGGTGAAGCATTTATTTCTCTGAAAAATATTTATACTTAGTGGATATCACATTACAGTTTAATCATCCTTGTTATGTATTGGTATACATTTTACAGAATTACTGTATCTTTCAAAAGATGGGGGGAGAGTGGGTCAGTGAAAGTAAATTGATGATGTTGTGACAGATGTTTTCCTATTTCTTATAAAATGATACCTCAAAAAATTTTACTTTGTATGTGTACGTGTAACACACATGTGATGTTAACAGGCGGCATAGCCAGGGTTAAATAAGTTGGTACAAATTTGGGACCAGATTTCTGGAGTTGGTATAAATACCACTATATTTAAAGTAATTGATACTACTTCTGTTATCAAGGTAATGATTTACTCATTAATGTTTAATGCTTAAACATTACTTAATGTAATTAAATGGATCATGTTTTATGATGCATATTTTCTTCAACTAAGCATTAGATAATTGTAGTTAAATCATTAAGTATGCTGATTGCATGCTAACCACATTTTCTTGCTCTTTATAGACATTTAATTTGAAATACTATAAGAACAACTATCAGGTTTTTTTTTTTTTTTTTACCTATGACTGAACTCAGGCCTTACAGAAACTTTATCCTAAAGCATTTAATTCATTTCTCTTTACACAGAGGATATGCAGTTTCAAAGCATGATGTAAGTGGATTTGCAAGATTCTTTGGAGTAGAAAATGTATGCTCCTCCCCAATTTTAAATTATTCTATTCAGCAGTGGAATCCTGTTGGTAAGGTATTCTTAGTGCTGTGTCTACAATAGCTAATGGTCAGCCAGCATTATAAGCTTATAATTATAATGAATTAAGACATTTTCTGTTGACTCAAGGGGAAAAAAAGAACTTACAACAAACCAACGATTAGTGAAGCATTATGCATGTATTTATTTGTTGAATAAATAAAATGAATACTGCATTTCTTTCAGTTTCTCCAATTCTCAGAGCTGTTTCTGTCTTTGGTTCTTATTCCTCTGCCTATGCAAAGGCCCCCACGTTTGCAAAGCTCCCTTGTTCTCATCCTTTAGATTCCCACTTAAAGGTCATTGTCTCAGTCTGGCCTCATTTGACTACTGTATTTAAAGTAGATCTTCAGTTACAACCCTTTGCTTCTTTCTTAAGACTTGTTACATTTGTAATTGTTTTATTTGTCTGTAGACTCATTGATTGTCTTTTCCACTGGGCTGTAAGCAATTTAAGATTAGAGAAAATATTTCTCTTTTAAACATTTGTATTGCCTGAGCCTAGCAGAAGGACTGGCACATAAGATGTACTCAATATATATATATGACTTCAGGATTGGATGGATACATGGATGAGTAGCTGAATGATAAGTGCTCTTGGGTTGAAAATGTTTATAGAGAGAGATCTTAAATGGCATGCTAACATGAAATATTACTTACATTTGATCAGTGTTGAGGAATGGAGAAAGCTTTAGAGTAATTTTATATTTATCTAAGCTATTTAAGTGGAATTGGGCTAATTGAGCTGTAGCATTTTGTGGCTTATGTCATTTTTCCTGAGATTCTGTGCTTTATTACTGTGACTTGGTTTATACTACAGATGAAATTTTCTTTTTATGATGGTGGACATACTTTTTCTCTGTTTTGTAAAAGAGACATGACTTATGGGTATAATATGATTAATAATGCCACCAGCTACCCTAGGCTGTAAAGCCATGCTGTCAAAAGTTATGCTGTGATTTGAATTTGATAAATACCTAAACTTGATGATGCATAGGATGGCATTGGAGAAAAAAGAGAATTGATGTATGCAACTCTAAATTATTATTGGCATTTATCAGTGTAAATGCCTCTACTATGACAGATAGATCAGTCCTGGGTGTTCATTGGTAGGACTGATGTTGAAGCTGAAACTCCAATACTTTGGTCACATGATGCGAAGAGCTGACTCATTAGAAAAGACCCTGATGCTGGGAAAGATTGAGGGCAGGAGGAAAAGGGGACAACAGAGGGTGTGATGGTTGGATGGCATCACCGATTCAATGGACATGGGTTTGGGTGGACTCTGGGAGTTGGTGATGGACAGGGAGGCCTGGCGAGCTGCAGTTCATGGGGTCTCAAAGAGTCAGACACAACTGAGTGACTGAACTGAACTGAATGCCAGATAAATATATGAATTTGGCAATTCTTTTCCATGAAGGAAGAAAAAGAAACTTTATTGCAGTATGTACCTATAAAATGTATACTTAGCGCATTCCTTAGTGTTCTTTTTAAAAATACATGAAAACATTTAGAGGAAAATAGACTTTTTAAAAAAATATAAATTTATTTATTTTAATTGGAGGCTAATTACTTTACAATATTGTATTGGTTTTGCTATACATCAACATGAATCCGCCACAGGTATACACGTGTTCCCTGAACTCCTGAATGCCCCCTCACCCCCCCGCCCCCCATACCATCCCTCTGGGTTGTCCCAGTGCACCAGCCCCAAGCACCCTGTATCCTGCATCAAACCTGGACTGGCGATTCGTTTCACATATGATACTATACAAGTTTCAATGCCATTCTCCCAAATCATCCCACCCTTGCCCTCTCCCACAGAGTCCAAAAGACTGTTCGATACATCTGTGTCTCTTTTGCTGTCTCACATACAGGGTTATTGTTACCATCTTTCTAAATTCCATATATATGCGTTAGTATACTGTATTGGTGTTTTTCTTTCTGGCTTACTTCACTTTGTATAATAGGCTCCAGTTTCGTCCACCTCATTAGAACTGATTCAAATGTATTCTTTTTAATGGCTGAGTAATACTCCATTGTGTATATGTACCACAACTTTCTTATCCATTCATCTGCTTTTTAAATTGAAAGATAATGTAATGAACAGATCCCAGAGACTGTAAAAGAGAAGTTTTCAAAATTACTCTTTTCTCAAATGTATTCTAAGACGAAAGGAGCTCTGTGTGTATTTTAATTTTAACAATAAGGTAAGAAACCATGCATTTTAGATTTGGCATCATTTTGCTGAGAAAGATAGTAGATAATATGTTATTTAATTAGACAATATATAAGTTGTATTAAGGCAGGCTGTTTTAAAGATATCCAAAGATAATAATAATTTATGAGGTTGGTTTTTTAATTTTACTTTCACATGCTAGTCTTTCAGCTTTATACATCTTCAACCATTGATTAATAGGTGGGCTGCCATCTTTGGGGTTGCACAGAGTCGGACACGACTGAAGTGACTTAGCAGCAGCAGCAGCAGCAACAGCATGAGAATACTATACACTGTAAATGTAATTGTTTATTATATTATATTATCAGGCACTGAGCTAGATAAGCTTTTTAATGTATCTAACTTCTCAGCAACTCTGCAAGTTAGTATTATTACTTCTGTTTTACAGATGAGAAAACTGTGGCTTAGAGGTTATTTATTGGTCTAAAGCCAGATCACTAAAAAATTGCTGAGCCAAGTTTATTTCTTTCAAACCCCCAATTCTTTATGATGTATTGCATTGCTTCTAGAAAATAGCTTCAGCAACTTAAAATGATATTCAGAGATAATATTAATGTAGTTTATATTTTCCATTAGTCAGTCATTTATAAGAAGTGACCAGGTACTGAATGAGAATTAGGAACAGTCTAAAATTGTGCATGAAACCTGTCCCCAAGGACTTTATTTTGATAAGAAGAGATTGTCATTAGTGGCTATAAATTTCTGTACATGCTTGGGTTCTACTGGGAATTTAGCTGCACTGTTTCTTCATCTCTAGCTAATTCAAACTGTGAAAGGACTGCCTCCCCTAGCACAACTCTCAGTGTGCCTTGTTAACCAACAATGACTAAATCATTCTGGCAAGAGACACATTTTCCCTTATGAATCAGATTGGAATTTTGACTGTATTAAAGTAGGTAATTTACAAAAATAAATTCAATATTGCCTGCTACCTATGGAGTAAATCTCAATTAGATTGACTTCAAAATACATCATCAGTTTCTAAATGTAAAAACATTCCAAATTGTCTCTAGAATACCACTCTGAGCCCTCAAATCCGAAAGGCCAATTATCTTCCTCCTTATTCCCTAAATTTGCCCTGGTGGTTATTGACACTAATCCTTTCCTGTAGAGTTCTCTGTGCGTGGAGTGTTTTTGCTGCTTTGGCAGACCTTACTCTATTTCATGTCTGGCTCAAGTCAACTTCCTTGGCAAAGGCATTCTCAACTATTCCCATCCCTATTAATCATCCTTTCCCAGAACTCTTTTAGCCCATATTGTTTCACAGTTCTTTGTTCCCTAACCTTTTGCATCCTCATTGATCTCTATACTCAGTGTGTGATTATATTTTCAAATTGTAAACATCTGATGATCAGGGATCGTATCATACATTTTGTTTGTTTCTGTAACACCAAGCTGGGACTTTGGACACAGCTGACTTTTATTTAATGAGTGTGGGATCAATTAATAAACCCAGTTACTAGGCGAGGGCTTGTAATTTCTAGTGATGACCAGCTGTAATTGTTTAACTCCTTTCAAGGTGAAACTTTATTAGACTAGGACTAATTTCATCAGCACTGAGTATTTCACTTGGGAAAGATTTTACTTTCGAGAATAAGGGAGAAATTCTAAGCAGAAGTACTTACTTGCTACCGTTGTCAATTGCCTATGAGAAAGGGATCAGGGCACAAACTTTTTTAGCTGGGAGGAAACTGCAAGGAAAAAATTTGTATGTATACTTGGTTTGATTCTTTAATTTTGAAGATTCACAAAAGCAAAATTGTTTCCATTGAAAAATGAGAAATCTCATGTTGAAAAACATTAAAGGCTTAATTGAACATAGGATGTGTTTATAACATCATCATTGCTAGCGTGAGGACTGTCATATCGTTCCATTCAGTCAAATTGTCTCTCCAACAGTATCATCATGGCCTATATGCATTTGTGTTTGTTTTTGCTTTTAACTAGATAATAAAACTTAAATGTGTCTAATTTCCTGTAATAACCAACTGTCAGGGTACCATCTGTAAACCTGTATATTTTCATATTTTTCCAATCCTGTTATGATCTGAGTAACAAAAGCAGTACCCAGTATATATACACCAAAGAGTAATACTTCCAATAGTCAGCTTTAGGAATTACCATTAAAGGTGTGTGTTGCATAGGAGATGGGGAGAAGGGTTCCTCAGTTCCTCTGGGCTGAACAGTATCCTAAGAACATGTGCCTGTGATCTCTCTTTCAACTGGAGTGACCTCTAACCACACATTCATTGCCTCGTCCTAAAAGTGAGAAATAATCCTATGCATATTTGTTGTTTTGTGTTTAGTATTTTAGTCCATGTTCACCTTTCAAATAACAACATAAAAGTTTTTCTTTTTTTTTCATTTAAATTCAGAATTTGTTAAGAGCTCTAGTGGTACCTAAGAAAAGCATCCTAAGAAAATCCCAGCGTCTAAAGAGACATCAGAGTTCTAGAAATTAAGATAAAAGGATGAAAAATCATGCACGAGAGAGGAGATGACTTGAGGACACTTGACCCCTGTCCCTGGAATGTTTCCCTTCCCACTTTCTATTTCTAGTGTTCCAGGATGTGGTGAAACAAACCCAGTTTAGTCCACTCAGCCTGTGTATATAGAAGGAGGTATCTTGATTTTTTTTTTTTTCATAACCTAAAGTTCATGACCTTATTAGCTCATTAAAACTCTTCATGTCTGTTTCAAGAGCTCTGTTCTGGGAAATCTGCACCATGAAAGCACCCTCTAGCCTATTTCTGCAGTTGTGTTGTGTGTGTGTGTATATCTGTTTATCTTAGATGAATATGGGAAAATGCCACTCGATTGAACTCTTAAAGGCTATTTCTCCCCCACTCAAAACCTGACCTGTGACAGGCAAGAGGTAAGTAGAGCATCTCTCCTCTTTGATCTTCTCCGAGCGCAGTTCTTAGGTTTGGCCCTGGATACCTGTGTCCTCTAGTCACCTATCTTAGCCATGTGTGCTGTGCCTTCTCATGCCCGTCATCTCTGTCCTGCAGGCCTGTCTCGCCTGCTCTGCTCTTTTCTCCCGTGTACCACCCTGTTCCTTCTTATGTAACTTCCAGCGCATTGACTGGATCTTGTGAGGGGTCGCCCATCCCTTCTCATCTCATGCTGAGTCTCATGCCTTCTGTTCCTCTCACGCTGTAGTTCGAACTCTCTCACATGATGCTTCCTGCCCCTCCGTCCCCGTTGAGGGCTCTTTCACTACCTGCCTCTCTTGTGAGTTCTTTTTCCATTCTAGTGTTTGTGGTCCCACCTGTACCAATCTTTGGAGAAGGAAATGGCAACCCATTCCAGTATTCTTGCCTGGAGGATTCCAGGGACAGAGGAGCCTAGCAGGCTACAGTCCACTGGGGTCACAAAGAGTTGGACACGACTGAGCGACTCTTATCAGGACTTTAGTCCTGTGAAGCCATAATTGTTGATTCATATGTTACTCAGGGCCAGACTGTCAGCTTTCCGAAAAGAGCTCATTCCTATTTTATTTCTTCAAATTTTATGACACCTTTTATGAAGAATTTTAAAGAGAATCTAGAATCCTATCATACCCCTAGCTTAGCGACCTCTAACTGCGGATTCAAGTGAACTGAGCGAATTTTGCCAATTTTTATATCCCTCTGAATTATATTCCTGTATGACTAGCTGTTTTCTGCAAGATAAAACTCTTGTTCCTATTCGAATGAATATGAAGTGTTTCTTTTTTCAATGTCTGCTAAATTTTTGAGGTTAATTTACAGTGTAGCTTAGTTTCTTCAGGATTTCAAAATTTTTATTACTCTTTTTTTCTCTCTGTCTCTCTAATGCCCATGGCTGTTTGGCATGATTTCTGTTAGAAAATTTCAGCAGTCTGTGTTGTCGTTTGTGAAATCTCTCTTCCATTTTTAGAGCCGGTGCTTTGATTAAAGGCTTCATTGCCTCTCCCAGAGGATTGATGAACTGCATGCTCACAGCCCTCCCCCTTTCCACACAATTGCTGCTACAGTAATCTTTCCAAAACGTGTCACCCTGAGTAAGGTGTTTTTATGCTGAGGGCTCTTCAATGGCTGCCTATTGACAAAAACCCAGCTCTCCAGCAAGATCTACCCCCGCTTGCCTTCTCAATAAAATTTACCCTACTTGCTGTAAAACCCAAACCACTTGTATTTTCTCTTAGAATGATATGCTATTACACAACACTATGACTTTTTCCATGCTGGTTCTTCAGTCTGGAATGCTTTTATTTTGTCTATTTGGCAGATTCCGATCTGCCCTGCATTCTTCATAGATTGACCACCCCTGGAACTTTCTGTCATTGTAAAAATAGCTCATTAGCACACATACCTAGATATGACATGTTAGAAATACATTTCATCAAATGTATTTGGAAGGAAATGGGATTTCTTGGGCACATAACTTCTTTCTAGTAATCCTTCATGGGAAGGGGTGCCTTTTGAATTCTTGGTGCCTTTTATCTGGTTTCACTCCTGCCTGGACCTCCTTCTGATTCACGTACAAGGGATGGAATGTGCCCGTCTGGGTGTGCACATGACTACCACAGGATGGAGAAACTAACTAGCCCTTATGTGGACTGACTCTGGCTTGGAAATACTGTTACTCTTAATAAGGATTGAATGGTCAGAGGAACAGTAATTCCAATTGAAATGTTTAAAATGTGTTTATGCTCTCTCTTACCCCTTAGTGCTCTTGATATCATTATTTTGCTCATCTTTGAACTGGGATTCTGAAGCACCAGAATCTTTTAAATTATCTCTGGTGAGATCAAAGTACCATGGTTGAGAATAAAAAGCAAAAGCCCCTGTGTACTTGTGGTTCTTCAGGGCTGTTGAGCTGGGTTAGTTGGTGCCCCTCATGATTTCAGAGAAACTGCCAGGTGCCCCTGGGAACAGAAAACTGAGCAGGTTTCCTTCACTGGGAGTCCAGCTGAACAGCACAGCAGATGGTGAAGGAGTCACAGCTGCTCTTCCAGATTTCGTGCCACTGCAGAGTGGCCTCTGTTCTTTTTGTAGAGAAGATCTAAATGTATAATTTATACTGAAAAATAGGTTTCTGGCATAAAAGAAGAGTGTACGGAAGTAATGTCAGGCATGATGATATATAAAATCTAGTAAGACTGTTGCTTTAATTGTTTCTGATATTTTAGCTTCTACTCAGAACTTTAGGGGCTTCCCAGGTGGCGCTACTGGTAAAGAACCTGCCTGCAAGTGCAGGAGGCAGAAGAATATGATCCCTGGGTCAGGAAGACCCCCTCGAGGATGGTATGACAACCCACTCCAGTGTTCTTGCCTGGAGAATCCCCATGGACAGAGGAGCCTCGTGGGCCACAGTCCGTAGGGTCATAAAGAGTCCGACATGACTGAGCAACTTAGTGCACGCAGAACTTTAGCTTTCAATCTATATATAATTATTACTTTAAAATGGTTACTTTATAATTTATATGACAAAATGACTTCTCCTTGACCCTAGATTTCTAAAGGAAGCACAAAGCTGAAAAATGTTAGCAAAGCACTGATTACGTTGATTGTCAAGCTCTTTAATGTGAAGACAGTATTTTAATACAATAATGAATTATTAATTATTTCATATGTAACAAAGTTATTTCTTTTCAAATGTGTCTCTGATGGTCAAAATTAAATTTTAAATAGAAAGCACTTTCTCTAATCTGATGATTTGATGATTGTGTTTCATTTTATAAGACAGTTTTGGCATAGACTATATGCCATTCTGTGCATATTTAAATAGAATTTTCCTTTGAAACTTTCCATATGTTCTGCATAGCGAGGCATCTGTGTAATGAAGAAATTACTTTTGAACCACCTTCCTTATGATATTTCTCTTTGGTGACAGTGTTGATCATAGTGATGATGATGACAAGGTGATAGTTATTGTGTGAAACTTGAGCTCATATTTTATGCATATCAGTGTTCCCCATATTTTGTGTAGGGCTATTACAGTAATTGAATGAGATAGTTTCTGAGGTGGTTGCCATCATTTTCTTCTTTGGGCAGGTAAGGAGACTGAAGCATGGGGGATTGAAGTGACTTACCCAGGTTAGTAAGTGGCTGTAGTTAAGAGCTGTATTACAACCTGTCTGACCCAATTTACCATTCTGTGTATTAAAAAAAAAAAAAGGATAAAATGAAAGCTTCTCTGATTGAAATTAGGGGCACAACCTAGATCCAGTTGCATAGCATCTGCCTTGCATCTGTAGGTTCAATTCAGCGGTTTGAATCAATAGACTTGTCTAAGCTGTTTGTTTTGGAAGTTAAGACACTACCTAATTATCACTTCAGATAGACCTAGTGACTGTCATATGCTTTCACTGGGTCACATACCCGTAGTCAGTCAGGAGTAGGATCTCATGACCGCAAATTCAGCTTTGTTTCTGCTATATGATTTGTTCCAAGATTCATTTTACTCTATTGCAACTTGTTATGTGATGCATAAGGCATTTATTAATTCAACATCTAGCAAATATTTGTCCATTTACCTAAAGTGCACCGGAATCATCTCTTTCTTCCTGAAAGGTGACTTAGACACTTAATAAGGCTGATCAGTAGTTAAAGGCAGAGACTGAATTCACTGGCTCAGATGCCTGAAGCCGTTACAGTAGCCCTCCTCTCCTCAGTCTGCGCAAGAAGGTCCCCGAGAGACGTGTGTCAGGACTGAAACAGTTAGCTGCAGTGTCTTCTTTTTCAAGAATTTCTGCTGTTTTATTTGCTCTCTTTTTGATACAATTGTTGGTTTGAAAACACCTCTCTGTTAGAATCCCCACAGTTGTCAGAAATGAGCCCTGAATTTGTGAGAAATGAGTCTCACAAACAAGGAAGATGTGATCAGTCAGTTTGGAACTAGAATCCGTCTTTTATAAACTGGAAACTGTAAAGATAGGCAGAACATTCCCAAGGAAGAAGTCTGAAACTTGGCTCCCCAGAGCACTACCTTCAGCAGTATGAAGGGATTTTGGCTCATGTGGTGTTGAGGGTGTAGCCTGAGAATAGTGGAAATCCATGCACAGATCCTCCTAATCCTAATTCTCCTGCCAAATGAACCCTTTTCCTCCACCATCAACAGATGCGGTGTCTTTTAAACTTGTCCCCTCCTCTTGGACTCAGAACGTGTTCTCACAGTCAACTTCATTCAGTAACCATCTCATCTTTAATGAACATTTCAGATTCTTACACATTGTATTTGGATGCCAGCATACTGGTTGATCTTCCCAGTGTTCTGTTACCAGTTCAGGTATTTCTGCTATTAAAGCTGTATACCTGAAACTGACACAACATTGTAAATCAACTGGACTCCAGTGGAATTAAAACAAAACAAGCTGAGGTGACCATCCAGTGAGCAAATACCTGTGAAGCTTTCAGAGCCTAAGCAGGTCAAATTCTAGCTGATTGCCTCACGTCCTTGGAAACCAGGGATTCCTAAAGTTGAACTTAAATAAAAACCTATTTCACACACAGAAAAGCCACCCTGCTTACCTGCCAACTGAGCCACAAGAGAAGCCTGAGAATACTGGAGTGGGTAACCTATTCCTTCTCCAGCAGATCTTCCTGACCCAGAAATCGAACCGGGGTCTCCTGCAGTGCAGGTGGATTCTTTACCAACTGAGCTATGAGGGACGTATTCTTGGGCTTCACTTGTGGCTCAGCTGGTAAAATCTGCCTGCACTGCAGGAAACCGGGGTTCGATCCCTGGGTTGGGAAGATCCCCTGGAGAAGGGAAAGGCTATACCGTCCAGTCTTCTGGCCTGGAGAATTCCATGGACTGTATAGTCCATGGGATCACAGAGTCAGACACAGCTGAGCAACTTCCCACTTTCACTTCCACTTACCTGCCAGGAAGGGTGAGATTCAAGAATTTACACTTACTTTAGGAGTTTAGTCATCACTTGTCAGAACTTTCCATGGGATGACTCATGTATTTCCATATGTATTTATATGAGTATATTGCTGAGATATTAGGTAACTAGGGTTAAAGATATTGAAAAGTCTTTATGGATTGTCTTACTCATTCTAAAACATAATCATCTTTTAGTAAATAAGAGTATAATGCAAAAATAAACAAATTCTAAATGTTTAGAGTGACATGCTCCCGTTTCTGTAATATGGAGCATAGTGTTTCCCTCTGAATTATTTGAGGAACATTAAGGACAGCATTAAAAAAAAAGGGGGGGGTAATCAACCCTGAATATTCTTTGGAAGGACTGATGCTAAAGTTGAAACTCCAGTACTGTGGCCACCTGATGTGAAGAGCTGACTCACTGGAAAAGACCCTGATGCTGGGAAATATTGAGGGCAGGAGGAGAAGGGGGTGACAGAGGATGAGATGTTTGGATGGCATCACCAATGCAATGGACATGAGTTTGAGCAAACTCAGTAAGATAGTGAAGGACAGGGAAGCCTGGTGTGCTGCAGTCCATGGGGTCACAAAAAGTTTGACACCACTAAGCAACTGCACAACAAAAGCCTGTAAATGATAAAAAGTAAAATAAGGAAATATATAGTGATTTGAGGTCTGTAATAATTCCTGTTGTTTTCATATGTAACACCCCTGTGATTGAACTCAAATATTTGTTGTGACACATGTCTGCTTAAAATCACAGAGAATTTCCTTGGAACATTAGAATCAAATGTTATGAAAGAGAGGTTGAATGAAGAGTATCTGAGGACCTTACCATTTTTGGAAATTATATTCCTTTAGCAATATTTGATATGGATTTTTTCTGATTTAAAGATTTACATGTACATAAAAGTCTTCACACATAGGTCTTTGATTTTAATGGTGGGATTTCAGGCTATGTTTGTAATACTTTGTAGATGGAAGACTGTAGCAGATTTTTAGGAACTGGCTACTTTAGGGGTTTTTAACCTCATGATGAAGGAATCTCTATCATAACATGAAAAGGATTTGTTAAAAAGAAGAGCAAAGTAAATCACTTTTTCTTATGATAGTCTCCAGGGATAGTTCCTTTGAGCAGTCCATAAAATATATATATATATATATATATATATATATAAATTTCTTCTTTGATTTGTTGAGAAAGCAATTTTCTTGTGTATTAGACATAGGTAAGTTAGGTATAAGATATTTTATGTAAGTATATAAGTAAGATTTTCTTGTTTATTTTAGTTTTGCTTTTTGTTTCTCATTAGTCTAATATTTTAATCTATATCATTTAATTGAGCAGCTACTATGAAAGTCTCTGGTGATTTTCTATATATATTTGTATACGTATATCACCTTTATAATCTGCAAAGGGTAGAATTTATTAACCCTGATTTACTTACAAAAAAGCCAAAGTTCAGATCATTTTAAGTGAAGTGATATGTTCCAGAGGTCATGCAGGAAATGACACTGTTGCAATCCAAACCCCAAGTCCCTTCACCCCAGAGTTCGCACCATTTTCCTGGTATCACACCAACTTCCAAGGACAATATGAATCAAAAAAAAAAAAAGCATTTTCAACGATAGATTGTATTTTGACCTACTGATTAACAAACAAATGATAAAGTCTAAGCAGGCTTTTAAGGACAGTGCTTTCATTTGGACACAGATTTCTTGGGAATAAACTGCCCCTGTGAGCCCTTCCCGCTCACTCCTGTGGCAGCTACATGGTGGTGGTGGTTTAGTCACTAACTCACGTCCGACTCTTGCGAGCTCATGGACTGTAGCCTGCCAGGCTCTTCTGTCCATGGGATTCTCCAAGCAAGAATCCTGGAGTGGGCTGCCATTTCCTTCTCCACGTGTACGTACATAATGTGTCTTTATTAAATAAATTAAATGCACGTTTGTCTAATGTCACCCAAAGGTGCTTTAATTTATCTGTGAGAGTTTTAACAATGTAGGCTGAGAATAAATACATTATGCTGATGGTGCATCAAAATCTAGAAAAAGAATGCAGTGAACATACCTTTGAAGCTGGTGTCTGCACTTCCGTGGTAATAATCCCCCTTAAGTAAATATTCTTTTACTTTGTGGGGAAATAAAAGATTGAAAAGTACCTTTTTTTATGACCATAAAACTGTCAAAGATTAATAATGATGAGATAATCTGTATTACAGTTTTCAAAGAAACATTTTAACAACATATGTGGAAATATCACACCATTTCCTTGATTTTGATGTGCTTAATATTACCATTGTATGTATGAGTAAAAACAAAACAATTTACTTCAGGAGAAAAAAATTAAGGAGAGGTAGATATCTAAGTGGGGATTATAGGAAGGCAGTCCTGAAAGAAATCCATCAAAACTTTCTTTCACCAGATTTCCCTAGGCTCTTTTCTTTTGCAGTTTTTGTTGTATTTGTTTCTAGTTTAAACACAATTTTCTGTCTTTCCAGAAAGTAAATGTGTTAAGTACTTACAGGAGTTTACAGTGCTGTAAATTGAATATTAACATCATTTATTTTTGGATATTCCTGAAGTTCCAAGCTTGGGGTTCTGATTATATTGTTGACTTTCATTGTTGTTTTTTGCTTTTGAAAAGAAGATTATCAAAATTATGCTTCCAATGAAATAGTTTAATATTTATGCTGTGTCTTTTATCCCCAAAGATATTAATATCTAATATAATATATTTATTTTAGTCATATCTAAGTTATTTAAAATATATCTTACCAATGGAGATCGAACTAATGTGAGTTTTTTAATACCTTTATTCATATTCTTCTCTTAAGATAGATATATTGAAAGCTCCTTGAGTTTTAAGAGTTAATTCATCTTTATATCTCCACAGAAATTAGTACCATTTCTAAAATGCAGCAGGCTTTCAAGTGTCTGTTATATTGAACATTAATTGTAAGCGTTTTCAAAGCAGTTGTATATGTATATCTTTGAAAATGTACATATATATATGTGTGTGTGTGAAAATTCTTTGTGAATTCTCTTGTGAATTCTAATGTGCCTGCTTTCAGTACTGTAATCCTTGTCTTTTACAACTTTCAAAACCAGGGGGAATTAAGCTTCATGGCTTCTGAGTGCATTCTCCACTGGACCAAATTTAGAGGTGTGGTTGTTTTTTTTTTTTAAGCAGTAGTTTTGAGATATGTGAAAAGCCTGGATTACATTTTTTAGTTTCTTTGCAGTTTTGATGTGGCTTCTTGACTTTAATATGATAGATTTGAGTGGGAGACGACATGTACATATGAAGAAATCATATAGAATTGCATCTGTGTCAATTGTAACCATTGTGTGTATGTGTGTGCTCACTCAGTCAGGTCTGATTCTTTGTGACCCCATGAACCGTAGCCCACCAGGCTCCTCTGTCCATGGAATTATCTTGGCAAGAATACTGGAGCAGCTTGCCATTTCCTACTCCAGAGGATCTTCCCAACTCAGGGATCAATCCCACGTCTCCTGCATTCCCTGTGTCTCCCGCACTGGCAGGTGGATTCTTTACCATACCTTGGAAGCCCCGGTTGTGACCATTGGTTGCATTCATCTAAGTCAGTTCAGTTGGCTCTGTGAGACGCTATGGACTGTAGCCTGCCAGACTCCTCTGTCCTTGAGATTCTCCAGGCAAGAATGCTGGAGTGGATTGCCATGCCCTCTTCCAGGGGTACTTCCTGACCCAGGGATTGAACCCACGTCTCCATGTCTTCTGCACTGGCAGACAGGTTCTTTACTATTAGTGCCACTTTACCATTAGACCACATTATTTTGAATTAAACTGAGGAAAAGAGGCTTGTTCACATACAGAAGAAATGAGGATATGGAAAGTTGAAGGGAAGTTACAAATTATTACGAATTATGATAAGTACTGTCTCTGGGTGCTAAGTAGTAGTTTAAAAATAGTAAGAGATTCTTGGGTGCAATGTCAGTATATTTAAGGACAATCTTTAACCCAGCAATTTGGCTTCTTGATATTTATTTTCAGGAGAAAACACATTGGAGGGTAATGTGAATGAAAGTATTTCTTGAAGCACTGTTTGTAATAATGAAAAAACTGGAAACAGTCTATATGTTAATTACTGGGATGTAAGTAAAAAAAAAATTATGATATGTTGAGAAAATGTAACATGGTACAGGCAGTGAAAAGTATAGTCTGTTATTTATATTCATTATCCTAGAAAGATCTTTCTGATAGTGCAATAGAAAAAAACCACGTGGTAAAACAACATGTTTGGAATTGTTTTATTTATAGAAATATGTATGTATATAGACAGGTCATCCTAAAGATAAGCTCATAATATTGGTAGGATTTTCCTATGAGCACTGAATATTTTGTCTTTTTGAATGCTTTTATGAATTTTCTCCAGTAATTATATCTTAGTTTATCTAAATATATGAAAGTGTATCTGGCAGAAGAAAAAATACTATGTTTGATCATTTTTTTTTTAAGGTTGAAATTATGGTTAACTTCCTAACTATAACTGTATTTATTTATTTATATATTTACTGACCTAAGAGGTCAGAGAATTGTCCATTTGTATCCCACTGTCACTAGCAAAATTATTGCTAGTTTAGTAGTAAGCAGTGTAAACCAGAAAGTAATATGGAAAATATTACATTCAGTTCAGTTCAGTCGCTCAGTCGTGTCCAACTCTTTGCGACCCCATGAATCACAGCACGCCAGGCCTCCCTGTCCATCACCATCTCCTGGAGTTCACTCAGACTCACGTCCATCGAGTTGGAGACGCCATCCAGCCATCTCATCCTCTGTCGTCCCCTTCTCCTCCTGCCCCCAACCCCTCCCAGCATCAGTCTTTTCCAATGAGTCAACTCTTTGCATGAGGTGGCTTTAGAAAGTTAATTACTTCCATGACAGTCCAGTGGTTAAGACTTTACCTTCCAGTGCAGGAGTTGCAGATTCGACCCCTGGTCAGCAAGCTAAGATCCCACATGCGTTGTGGCCAAAAAACCAAAACATAAAACAGAAGCAATATTGTAACAAATTCAATAAAGACTTTAAAAATGGTTCCACATCAAAAAAGTCTTAAACAAAAGTTAAAATCATAAATGAGAATTAAAATGGACTTAAGGTTTAGATCTGTGTTTCTTATATACTCTTCACTGGATGATGATATATAGTATTTCAATGGTTCAGTTCATAAAACAATGGTTCAGTTAGAGTGAGAGTCTTGCTTGACTTTTAATAGAATTTGAGTGTCATGTATATTTTAAATTTTACTGATGTAAGTACTATCTTTTAGTAATCATCTATAATTTAATTTGCTTTGTAAGTCTTTTTTTAGGTTCTTTATAACACACTATATACTTAATTCATGTATATGATAGGAAATCATTTTTCAATGATTCTTCTTTTTATGTATGTCTATATTTAACTATATTCTTCTGATATAAGAGCACCGTCCCACACCACCACCCCTGCCCCGCCATGATGACCTCTACACTAGAATGGTTGGCTTGGTTTTCTTTATAAACACAAATATTTTAAAACATAGGACAAAGACATAGTTTATCTCTTTCATCTATTTATTACATGTAGATGTGAGCATATTTCTTTAAGCATCTTTTCTCCTTTGGAGAATGGAATAATGTCTTAAAAGCAGTTGTATAATTTGATCAAAATTAGTATCTGGGATTGTTAGCCCAGTGTGTAATTTTCTTTTGAACAATTCAGATTTATGGCTTAAAAAAAATGTGAGAGAAACAGTTACTATATAAAATAGAGTGCCTTTCATTCACTCTTTCCAATTTATTTTAGAAGTTTCATCAAATTCAAATGTAAATTAAACATTCCATATCTAGGCTTTAGAAAATTCATATTAGTCTAACTAAAGCAAAGTGTCAGAGGCAGCACTCAGCAAATTCTATAAACATTAATAGAGTTAAATTTGATTTGAAGTATATATACTTTTTGCTTTTGATTTAAATGTGAAGTTTAATTCATTTCTTAATGACTCCTGATCTGATAGAAGCTAAAATGGTACCTGCTTCACAAAGCACTTTTAAGAATTAAATTAACCAATGTAGATAAAGGGATTGGCATGGTACCTGGCATACAATAAATGCTTAATAAATGGTAGCATTTATCAATAGCTAATGTTCATTATAATTTTCTGGTTGGGGTTTGAATTTTATTTTTTATCATTAACCAGTTTGTAACTTTCTATACTATATGGAAGCATATGCTTTTTAAAAATAAAAATTTAACTTTTAAGGTTTACTTTGAAAAAGACTGTTATACATCCGCTGAGTTAAAAAGTAAAGTTTAGTGGGTATCCTTTGTGTATTTTAAGTTGTGTTTTTGCCTTACTTCTCTTCTCTGTTTTCTGAATGGAAAGATGAAATCTCTATGTTTTCAGGGTCTCATTCAGTCCTAAAGAGACCTTTAGTGCTGTGCTATATTGTAATTATTTTAAACTTATACTCACTGAGACTGTAATTAAATCTATATTTTGCCTAGCATTCCTTGTCCTCCTAGAGAACCATATTTGTCAGTATTATAAATGTAAGCAATGCAATATATTAATTATTATGAAAGAAATCAGTTTATTATTTGTTCCATTTTTAGAAGCATATTAACATTCTACTGTATATGCTTAGATTAAGCTTAACTATTCTTTTGACTTCTGAGGAAGATGAAGTCTTTTCAGTTTTCTCTGATGTGGACTATAAATTGTTCAACACGTATTTATTGAGCGCCAACTGTATACTTAAACTGTGAAAATTGCCTTAGGATTCTTAGGTACATACAGACTCATTTCAGTGCACTTTATGGAATGTTAAGACCAATTAATGCATAAAATGCTAGGAAAATAAAAATGTCGGAAAAACACCTAATCTAGCTTCCAGGAAGTGAATCCAGCCCAAACAACTCTTCAGAAAGTAGAATGATAATTATATTCATAATTATCCTTCTGAATTATCACTAAACCCTCAGTCATCAGTAAAGATTCACTTAGGATCATGATAATTTCCTGAATATTAAGCAAAACATCCTAATGCACTCTAGTTAAAAAAATTTAATTATGGTAAGAAGGAAGGGTTGTCTGCCTGACGATTAATAAGAAAGTGCATTGGAAACCTCATTTTTAAAGAATTCTTCGTAATAAAGCATTCACACTTCATTTGATTGAGACTATCTTTTAGTTTTTAATATATTACTGAGTTTTTAAATACCAGCTTGATTGGTTTATTGCCACTTATGAATTATAAAAATATTCTTATTAATGAATTTTCTTTGATTAAAGGAAATTAGAAAATAGATATAAAAGCTGAAGCAAAATTTTTCACTTATTTTGTAATTATTTAAATTTCTAAAAATTTGGTTTTATTAAAAGTATATGTTTTTCAAAGTTTGCTGGTTGTATTAGAACTTGATGTTTAACAAAATAAAAATATTAAAATAAAGAAGGCAGAAAACATAAAGATTTACCCACTGCTCTAGAATTCAGTTTGTGGTGGAAGGGATTCAGTTCATCTATCTGTTCATAAAGTTCTCTGGGTCTTATTCAAGGGACTCAACTTTATGTTATCTGTAGAGCTATTTGAAAAATAGAAGGATCTCTTTAATACAAGACTAATATCAACAGCATCCCAATTAATGATGTTGAGAATGTAAAATTCTGTCCCTGTTATGTGAAGTGGGTATAAAATACTTTTATTGTAATAAGCTTTTTTTTAAAAACTAATTGAACGTTAATATGGATTCTGTGTAATTAGTGATAGGAAATGTTTCTTAATATCAGTTCTTTTATAGTATTGGAGGAGGGTAATGTCTTCATTGAAATATACTGCTGCTGCTGCTGCTGCTGCTGCTAAGTCACTTCAGTCGTGTCCAACTCTGTGTGACCCCATAGACTCCACCAGGCTCCCCCGTCCCTGGGATTCTCCAGGCAAGAACACTGGAGTGGGTTGCCATTTCCTTCTCCAATGCATGAAAGTGAAAAGTGAAAGTGAAGTCGCTCAGACGTGTCCGACTCTTAGAGAAACCATGGACAGCAGCCTTCCAGGTTTCTCCGTCAATGGGATTTTCCAGGCAACAGTACTGGAATGGGGTGCCAGTGCCTCCTCCGTGAAATATACTGAGTTACTAGCAAAGATATATATCACTCGTGTTTAAAGGAATGACTTCTCAAGGAAAGTAATAATCTCATTCATAGATATTAGAGATTTGATGGTACTCCCTGGCTTGGTTTTAATTCCTCTCCAAAGAAGATTACCATGTTAACTCCCTTTTCTCCCCCTGTCTTGGTCATATGTGTAAGCTAGCATATTTGTGTTATATATGAGTTGACCATAAATTATTCCTAAATGATAGCTGGCCAGAAAGAAAAAATAAATATTTGGGGAAGCATGATTTTATTTGGGGGCCATTTCTTTCAGTTGTTGTTAAAGATGTGGAAAGAGTTGCTAACACTAGTAGCTGCATCTGTGGCTCTGAAGTCATTTAATGTCAGCTAAAGATTCCAATCCCAAAGAAAGGCAATGCCAAAGAATACTCAAACTACCGCACAATTGCACTCATCTCACACGCTAGTAAAGTAATGCTCAAAATTCTCCAAGCCAGGCTTCAGGAATACGTGAACCGTGAACTTCCAGATGTTCAAGCTGGTTTTAGAAAAGGCAGACGAACCAGAGATCAAATTGCCAACATCCGCTGGATCATCAAAAGAGCAAGAGAGTTCCAGAAAAACATCTATTTCTGCTTTATTGACTATGCCAAAGCCTTTGACTGTGTGGATCACAATAAACTGTGGAAAATTCTGAGAGATGGGAATACCAGACCACCTGTCCTGCCTCTTGAGAAATCTGTATGCAGGTCAGGAAGCAGCAGTTAGAACTGGACATGGAACAACAGACTGGTTCCAAATAGGAAAAGGAGTATGTCAAGGCTGTATATTGTCACCCTGCTTATTTAACTTCTATGCAGAGTACATCATGAGAAATGCTGGACTGGAAGAAGCACAAGCTGGAATCAAGATTGCTGGGAGAAATATCAATAACCTCAGATATGCAGATGACACCACTCTTATGGCAGAAAGTGAAGAGAAACTAAAAAGCTTCTTGATGAAACTGAAAGAGTAGAGTGAAAAAGTTGGCTTAAAGCTCAACATTCAGAAAACGAAGATCATGGCATCCGGTCCCATCACTTCATGGCAGATAGGTGGGGAAACAGTGGAAACAGTGGCTGACTTTATTTTTCTGGGCTTCAAACTCACTGCAGATGGTGATTGCAGCCATGAAATTAAAAGACGCTTACTCCTTGGAATGAAAGTTATGACCAACCTAGACAGCATATTGAAAAGCAGAGACATTACTTTGCCAACAAAGGTCCATCTAGTCAAGGCTATGGTTTTTCCAGTGGTCATGTATGGATGTGAGAGTTGGACTGTGAATAAGGCTGAGCACTGAAGAACTGATGCTTTTGAACTGTGGTGTTGGAGAGGACTCTTGAGAGTCCCTTGGACTGCAAGGAGATCAGTCCTGGGTGTTCATTGGAAGGACTGATGTTGAAGTTGAAACTCCAATACTTTGGCCACTTGATGCGAAGAGCTGACTCATTTGAAAAGACTCTGATGCTGGGAAAGATTGAGGGTGGGAGGAGAAGGGGACAACCGAGGATGAGATGGCTGGATGGCATCACCGACTCAATGGGCATGAGTTCAGGTAAACTCCAGGAATTGGTGATGGACAGGGAGGCCTGGCGTGCTGTGGTTCATGGGGTTGCAAATAGTCGGACATGACTGAGTGACTGAACTGAATTGAAAGATATCATAACTTCCTGTTTCAGATCATTCTCAAATATCTCCCCTTTATACTTGTGCTATAGTTTATAATTAGCAGCTCGATTAAAAAAAAAATCTCTGTGTGTGTTTTAGTGAACCAAGAAGTGCAATAAAATTTTATAAAACATTTAGAGACACAGGATGACATTTGCTTCAAAGTAACATTTGGATCAGGGCTAAAAACAGGTTACTGTTCTTGTCCAGGGACGTGTACTTTCCTGATAATGGCATATTGTTCCCTGAATTTGGATGAGTAATAACACCAGAGCCATTTTACGTGTAAGTGAGTCTAAATCTCTTTGATTATTTCAGTCTTTTTCCCTCATTCAGGAGAGGAGTACAGGGGATGCAAACATTACTGATGGAAAGCTTACTTTAATATTCAGCTAAAAGATTATCATTATTTTCCATTACCTTCCTTACAAGATGGCTTTCAGAAGCAGACCTATTTTTAAATACTGTTTGAGAATCAGGCAGTGGTAAGGGTAGCCATGAGGCCCCATTCCTTTGCAGGGACTGTAGCCCTCCAGGCTCCTCTGTCCATGGAATTCTCCAGGCAGGAATACCGGGTTGCCATTCCTTTCTCCAGGGTATCTTCCTGACCCATGGATCCAATCCTGGTCTCCTGCAATCCAGGCAGACTCTTTACCATTTGAGCCACAAGAGAAATCCATTCACTTTCATGGCATTGTCTAGAAATATTCTTTTTCTGCGTTGGTGTTAGTCATTGTTGGCCTCTGCTTTTTCAGAGTACATGAATTCATATACCATTATCCCTCAGTGTCCTTGGAGGGCATTGGTTCCAGGACCCTCGCAGATACCAAAATGAGTGGATGTTCAAGTCTCTGTGTAAACTGGCATGTGTAGTATTTGTGTGTAACCTACGTAGATCCTCTCTAAACCGCCTCTAGATTACTTATGATACCTAATACAATGTAAATGTTACGTGACTAGTTGCCAGCAAATTCAAGTTTTGCTTTTTGGAGCTTTCTGTATTTTTTTTCCCCCCAATACTTTCGATCCATGTTTGGTTGAATCTGTGGATGTGGAACCTGCAGATATAGAGGACTGGAGGGTTGACTGTATTTTAGAAAGAGGACGGACAGCAATGGGCTCTGCATTTCCTGTATCGCCAGGTGTCGTGCTTTGTGTGCTCTATCCTCAGAAAGTGAAAGTGAAGTCACTCAGTCGTGTCTGACTCTTTGCGACCCCGTAGACTGTAGCCTACCAAGCTCCTCTGTCCATGGGCTTCTCCAGGCAAGAATACTGGAGTGGGTTGCCATTTCCTTCTCCAGGGGATCTTCCCGACCCAGGGATCGAACCTAGGTTTCCCACATTGGAGGCAGATGCTTTAACCTCTGAGCCACCAGGGTCTATCCTCAGGGTGTGTCTATAATCTCAGCATATGAGTAATGGTCTGGTTGCTGACTCTCCTTTCATGGTGTTGGGCAAAAATGATCATCTTTCCATTTACTCTCCAAAGCCATAACTTTGACTTGAAAGAGTCCTTTTCTGACAAGAGGAAAAAAGTTAAATATTAGTATTTTAAGAATATATATAAAAGTTTCAAAGGAAGAATCTAGCAAATAAGGCATATAAAGCCAGAATGAAAAGCGGTATCTGTTAGCAGTTACTGTCTCACACCAACTGTACAAATAATAACACTATTTTGCTCCTCTTCGAATTTTGATTTTGAAAGAGAAAGATGCATATTTGCCATATTTGTTTCATTTTCCTTTAAAATCCAGAGCAACGTTTTTATTTACAGCTAGTTTAGAGTATAATTATGATAAGCTTTCAGGATGACTCAGCAGACGTTTTTATTAGTTTTGTTCACTGCTATATCTCCAACATCTAGAACAGAACCTATCATATTGTAAACACTTAATGTTACTTAATGAATGAATACATTATATATTTTCTACTAGAAGTGTCCCTTGTGTATCAGTTAACTTTTATGAGATCACTATTTGGAGCTACTTACTTCTCAAGAGAGAATTCTGATCTTTGCAATAATTACATTATTTTAATTACTCATTAAGATTTTAGAAAATGTGGAAGTATATGTAAATGCTGCTATACAATTTAAAGCTGGGAGGACTTTACAAACTGTTCTTCTGTACCAGTGTCATCCAAGGGGCATACCTCCTGGAAGGGCGATTTGGAACATTTCTGTCTGAAATGTTTCATTACTGGCTGGACTACTTCATGAAGCTGCATTCCAGTGAGGAAAGCCTCCAAACGAAAGGAAGTGCACATTAAGAGATTTTGAAATCCAGTAAAATCTGCTTGAAATCATTGGTAATCCTGATACTTTCTAACAATTTGGCCCCAAAGCTTCACACTTTAGAAGCCACTCCCCAAAAGTATATCATTGAAAGAAGAAAGCATCCAGATTCCCAATTATTTCCTCAGAGATTTTACTGGATTTCATAGCATACAGCATGACTCTGAAGAAAACTGCTATATGTTTTATATAAATAATTACTGTTTATGAGATATGTACTGAACTATTCATTATTTAGAAAGCAGTTATTAATTTTAAAACTAGCAAACCATTAAAGTGCCTCAAGTTAACTTGGATTCAGACACTGTGACAACTAGGTTTCCCAGTTTGCAGATATAAACTCTTCTCTCTCTTACGTCAGGTTTTGTAAAATTGATGTGTTGTAGTGGAAAATAACATACAGAGTAAGCAACAGTCAAGAAAAGTGATTTCGAGTAGTGTTCTTTGCTTAGATTCTTTATATTAACTTGACAGGCAGTGGTTTAAAAAGTGCCATTGCTTCAGCTCTGCCACTTGCTAGCTTTGTGACAGGACAGATTACTTAATTTTTTGGTGCCTCAGTTTATCATCCATAAAATGGGAATAACCATGGTGCCAACTTCATAGTGTTGTTTTTATGATTCAGTGACTCAATATACGTAAAGTACCTCGAGCAAGACTCAGCAAACTTTCCTGCAAAAGAAGAGATGGTAAACATTTCAGGCTCGCGCACCTCCTCACCTCCACTGTTCTGATGTGCAAGCATTATAGATTTTCCATAAATAAATGAATGTGAGTATGTTGCAGTGAAAATGTATATACCAAACCAGACAGTCCAGAAGTCATAGTCTACTGACTCCTTGTCTAAAATTTTGCTTAGTATATAATCAACTTTCAAAATTATTGTCTTCCACCTTTTTGAGACTTTTCATCAGTTAACCTATTGTGGATGCAAAGAGTTGCCCAATGTATAAAGAAAAGAGAGTGTACTTGAAGATCTAATTTTTTAAACAAACATGCAAGATTATTATTGTGTGAAAGAATGTCTGAAGATTTCTGGCAGGAAACCTCAAATTAGTTGAAGGATATGGTTAGAAAATATTTTTTTTAATGTAAATGTCTGAGGGAGACTTAGTGATTTTCTACAATCAAGAAGCTGGGAAACAGCAGGAATAGGGGCTGAGTTGGTGTGTGTACACTTGTGTGTATGTATGTACACGTGTGTGTGTACATTGGTGTATATACGTGTACACACCTGCACTCACCCACTGCTTTCTCATTCTGTGGCCTTTCTATCAGCTAGTCTAAAGTTGAGCTGTTTCAAATCCTGAAAGATGATGCTGTGAAAGTGCTGCAGTCAATATGCCAGCAAATTTGGAAAACTCAGCAGTGGCCACTGGACTGGAAAAGGTCCGTTCTCATTCCCATTCCAAAGAAAGGCAATGCCAAAGAATGCTCAAACTACCACACAATTGCACTCATCTCACATGCTAGTAAAGTAATGCTCAAAATTCTCCAAGCCAGGCTTCAGCAATACATGAACTGTGAAATCCTTGATGTTCAAGCTGGTTTTAGAAAAGGCAGACGAACCAGAGATCAAATTGCCAACATCCGCTGGCTCATGGAAAAAGCAAGAGAGTTCCAGAAAAACATCCATTTCTGCTTTATTGACTATGCCAAAGCCTTTGACTGTGTGGATCACAATCAACTGTGGAAAATTCTGAAAGAGATGGGAATACCAGACCACCTAACCTGCCTCTTGAGAAGTCTGTATGCAGGTCAGGAAGCAACAGTTAGAACTGGACATGGAACAACAGACTGGTTCCAAATAGGAAAAGGAGTATGTCAAGGCTGTATATTGTCACCCTGCTTATTTAACTTATATGCAGAGTACATCATGAGAAATGCTGGGCTGGAAGAAGCACAAGCTGGAATCAAGATTGCTGGGAGAAATATCAATAACCTCAGATATGCAGATGACACCACCCTTATGGCAGAAAGTGAAGAACTGAAAAGCCTCTTGATGAAAGTGAAAGAGGAAAGTGAAAAAGTTGGCTTAAAGCTCAACATTCAGAAATGAAGATCATGGCATCCGGTCCCATCACTTCATGGGAAATAGATGGGGAAACAGTGGAAACAGTGTCCGACTTTATTTTGGGGGGCTCCAGAATCACTGCAGATGGTGACTGCAGCCATGAAATTAAAAGACGCTTACTCCTTGGAAGAAAAGTTATGACCAACTTGGATAGTATATTCAAAAGTAGAGACATTACTTTGCCGACAAAGGTCCGTCTGTCTAGTCAAGGCTATGGTTTTCCCTGTGGTCCTGTATGGATGTGAGAGTTGGACTGTGAAGAAAGCTGAGCGCTGAAGAATTGATGCTTTTGAACTGTGGTGTTGAAGAAGACTCTTGAGTCCCTTGGACTGCAAGGAGATCCAACCAGTCCATTCTGAAGGAGATCAGCCCTGGGATTTCTTTGGAAGGAATGATGCTAAAGCTGAAACTCCAGTATTTTGGCCTCCTCAAGCGTAAGAGTTGACTCATTGGAAAAGACTCTGATGCTGGGAGGGATTGGGGGCAGGAGGAGAAGGGGACGACCAAGGATGAGATGGCTGGATGACATCACTGACTTGATGGACGTGAGTCTGAGTGAACTCCGGGAGTTGGTGATGGACAGGGAGGCCTGGCGTGCTGCGATACATGGGGTCACAAAGAGTCGGACACAACTGAGCAACTGAACTGAACTGAACTGAAAGTATGATTGGATTCAGAATATTTACCTCTTGGCCAAATAGAAATTTAATATGAAGCAATGTGTATGTTTGAAGATGGGTAGGTAATATGTTTTCAAATCAGACTTTTGATTTTAGAGACCTTAATCTTTACTGTCTGGTTAGTATTAGAAATATTATCCTAGTCTCTTTTCCATTGAAGTTGGATTAATCTAATCAAACTCCATTGCTTATGCAGTAGTGGTTTTCACTTAGATTCATTTATATCTGGACTCAGTTTTTCCTTCATAAATTCATTTAGTAATAACTTACTGAGCATCTTTTCTCAGTTAGGATATGAGAACAACAAAATGAATAGCAAAAAGCCCATAGTCCCAGCGATTAAGATGTTAATAGTAGAACAGTAGAGAAACAATAACAATAGCGTGACTATATTTTGATTGACAAAGGCACCATAGCCAGACATCAGAGGGCTGTGACTATGCAGAGAAATGGTACATGATGTATAATATGGCCTTCCCAAGGAGACGACACCTAAGTAAGACCTAATGGAGAGGTTATTGTTATCAGGTTTAAGGATGCCAGGAAAGGCATTTCAAACAGGTGGAACACCAAGCTTAAAGATCACAGAGGGACACCAAGTGAACTCATTAGGGGTGAGTCATATGAGAAAGGATTACGAGGTTCCACATCTCTATAATTACAGCGATGGTGTCTAAGTTGAGGAATAGCATCATTGTATTTGTCCTTAGGAACACATCTAGTGGCAGGTGAGGAGTTAATTGGAAGGAAGAACTGTCTGGAGCTTGAGACAAATTAAGAGTTTTGTAGTGGTAATCCAGGTGAGTGATGATGTCAGCTTGGACATCTGAAGAAAATTTACAAGGTAGAGATAAAAGATTTGAAGACAGATTCAAAGTGGGAAGGAAGAGTGTAGATGGAATAAGGATGACCTTGAGATTTCTGACTTTTATATCAGTGTATGCTTGGCATCTCAAGTATGAAATTTCAACATACGTTAATTACCCTTTGTGTTCTAATTACAAAATAATGATAGTGCTGATGTGTTTGACATTTTGGTCCTTGGATATTGTAACAGTAATAAAGGGAACAGTAGATGAAGCATTGAGACCCAATCAGCAATCTTCCAAGGTTTTTAAAAAGTTGAGTCTTAACCAGTTTCTGCCCTAATGAAATTGATTGTGTTGCCATTGTTAACAGCCATGAAGTTCAGATTCTATAAGTAATGTAACTTTGAAGCAGCCATGGGTAATGCAAAAACATTACCCATGGGCAATGGGTAGTCTGTCACTGGAAGGAGTAGAAAGAAGAGAAGGAAGGGGAGAGGGGAAGAGGAGGAGTGCTTTTTCTGGACTGGAAATCAGGAAGGTAGGTAACCCTTAGCCCTTAGATTAAAAAAAGAATTCAAGGAACAGTGTTATCCCTGGGATTTTTAGCAGAGATAAAGCTGCTTCTTGCAGTTCGCTAGGTAACTGCATTGTGGTAAGCACCCTCTCTCTATTAGCGAGTGTATGGATAGACCCCTTTTATAATACAAGCTACTCTTTGTTCTCCATTTAATTCTGTCTGAGAAGCACTGGATACAGACAATCATGGATGAAGAGAGTCTTTTGTGTAATTAATTGTTTTGTAGTTTTCCTCTGAAGTCTTCTCTTCTGGGTGCTCCTTTAGGACTTCAAACCAGCCACGTGATGGTATAAGTCAGCTTGCTGAAACTGAAGACCTGTGAGCATTCTCTTCCAAGATGTTATATGCTTTTGCTAAGGCACACACTTTTTTGTTTCAATCTTTCAGGCACAACAACAATAAAAGCAGATTAAAATCTGACTAGAGTTCAGTAGTACATTACCTTGGCCTCACACCTAAATGATTTCCTTGATTAAGCCAATGTGGTTTTTAGAAGGAATAAGAATATCTCTCCTACTCAAATTTCTTTTTTAATAACATTTGATTTTATGTAAACTTCAGAAACAGGAAATCACTGAGTTACTGGTATTTTTAATTATGAAAAGAAGATGAAGTAAATGACAAGTACAAGATAAGATACAGAATGGAAATAATTGGCACCTTTGGAACATAAAGATTATCTTGAGTTGTTGAATACATTTCATAGTCTTTAGATTTTCAAAGGAAATGTATTTTTATATCATCCAGCCAAAAGTGCAGGAAAGCAATCTTGATGTTTGTTATTGGCAGTATTTAAAGCGAGGTAGATAGATTGTGATCAGGAGTCCTGTCCCATCAGTCACTCCTGTGTTTCATAGCTGGAGTGACTGTTTGTAGTCACTTTTACCTTTTGTGGCTTTGATTTTTCAATCTCTGATCCACCTAAAGGTTTTGTTCAAAAGAACCAAGCCATTCCTAATTGCAGCATGCTGGTCTATTTGTAGCAATTTCCTTGCAAATCCCCAGTCATGCCATGTTATGTCAAATTGTGCCCTAAATCTATAGTTCTATATTTAATTCTCACACATATTCTTTATTACTATTATTAGAGATAAGTTAACAACAAAGGTTTGTTCAGTAGTTTTGAATGTTCGGAGTTCAGTGTTTTGTAAAGCAAACTTTTCTTCAGTGTTCTGACACTCAGGACACCATCCTAAATGCCTTATAAATATTACCACTTAATTTTCACCCCAAATATAAGAAGTGGATACTAGTATATGGTGCTTCAGATGAGAAAATTGAGCTCAGAAAGTTGAACTGACTTGCTGAAGTTTGTGTTGCAACTAATGTGTATTGGAATCAGGATTCTAGTTTTAGTCATTCATTATGACCGTAGCACCTGATATCCACTATACTCTGTCTTGTAAGAATGATCTGGTTCCATAGCATTTGTGTACGTTAAAAAACGTGGTACATGTTCATAGACGTTGCCTTTATTCTTTTTAGAAAGTGAACATACATGAAGAGATTTCCACTGCATTCAATAGCCCCCTCTCAACTCACATGTTGGAAAACCCTGGAGTTACATGTTTGGGCATTTTATTTCTTTTTGTTTTACTTTTTTTCCCTTCTTTCTCTCTGCTTGCTTCCTTCCACCTCCCATCCCTCTCTAAGCTTATAGATAAAGAACATGAGGATTGGAACCAAACAGACCTCATTTCAAGACCTGGTCCGTCTTTTGTTCACCACCTTGTTTTGAGAAAGATACTGAACTTCCTCAAGACTCCGTTTTCCCGTCTTAAAAAAGAAAGTAATAACCCTTGTCAGAGTAATTTCCATTTAAGTGATTTTGTGTCTGGGAAGTTCTTAACCATGGTAACTGTTGTTGTTATGATTAAATGTTGTTATTATTATCTGTATTCTTATTTTAGGTCATATTGGAGGGTAACTCTCAAAGCTGATGTCATTAAAACACTCAGTGTAGCCCAGTTTCTTTGTCACCTCTCTAGAGCTGATTGGACAGTTTGCTCCTAAGATCTTTTGAGAAGCTGTGTTATTTCAGACACCATCTGTGAATGTCTTAACAAACTGTACAAGAAGCCAGTGGGACCGGATGGTGGTTTTGCCTCTTAGAACCCTGGAGTTGTTTGGATATGTGGGATGTGTTTACTGTTACATCGTCCTACATTTTAAAATGTTGTAGAAATAAATGCCAGCAACAGTTTCTGCCTCCCAACCAGTATACTGGATTTTTAAATTTGATTTCCTAGTTCATGGTTAGAACTTGTCTTAAAAGTACACAGCCAGGTTCTGTCTTGATGAACATTATAGATAAATTTCATGTGGTCAAGTTTCTGAAGAAGACTTCTGAACCAGATTGGATATTTCAAAGAATTTCTTATCTTAATGACAAACACATAGCAGTCCTAAGGTCTGCCATCCCCGATACACACACACACACACACACACACGCATATTCTTATATCGTTAGCTTTTCTTTTCTTTTCTTTATAGCATTTATCCTATCTGTAACAGTCTTATTTTCTTGTTTACGATGTTTCCCCCACCATACTCAAAGACTAATAAAAACAGAGCTCTTAAATGACTTGTTTTCAATATCCCTAGTGCAAAGCACAGCTGCTGAGTTTATGAATTTTTTGAACTAATGAATGAAACTATGTGAAGTGCCAGTGTTTGGCTCAAAGCTATGCCTCTGTAAATGTTTGTTAGTTTCTGTTTCTTGAATCGTCTTTGCATGAACTTCTGATGTTTGAAGTCCACCAGTGGATGCATTTCTCAGATGACTCAAAGTATATTTAAGAATTTATAGCTCTTTTGTTTCATTCTTGAGGATGACTTAAAAGAAAAAAAGAACAAGTTAAAGAAAACCAGACCACTGTTTGCACTTACTTTGTAAAATCAGTTATTTGAAAACATATGCCATATATATGACCAATATATAACACCCATCTCATCTTCTCTCAGACAATAAAGTTCTAAGGGCAGCACTCCTCCTTGTTTAAATTGATTTTTCTTAAGCTAGCTTTTTTTTTTCCATAAAAAATTCATATCCATGCATGGATTTAAAAAATCAAACAGTAACTGTACAATGACATGAAAGTCTCTTTGCCACCTCAGACCCTTTGGCTTCATGCCCAGAAATGATCAAGTATTTGATTTGCAGTAACTTAACAGTAAAATATTTGGAAACATTTTTAACTCTTCTGCCAGCATCAACGTGTGTGAATGAATGAATACTACATTCACTGTTATAACTGTTGGTTCTTTTTCCCCACTTAAAAGTATGCATCTTTAAGGTGTTACTATATTACTACATGAGGATTTGCTTCTTTTTAAAAACCAACTGTGAGGTGTTTCATTGTGTGGACATAATTTCATTTATTGATTCAGTCTATAAATGAACATTAAGATAGTTTTAGCCTTTGTTTTAAAAACAATGCTGCAGTGTATATTACTAAAATGCTTTTATATACACATTTAAATATATCTATTGGGTGAATTTTTGAAGCAAAATGTTGGGTCAAAGGATTTGTGCTTTCTCAGTGATAATAGACCTTGCCAAATTCTATTGCAAGCCAGTTGCCACAATTTATGTTCCTTCCATGAGTTTCTGAAAGCACCTTTCATGCCAGCTACTCACCAATATTGTTTATGATTAGTCTTTTTGAATTTTGTTAGTCTGATTAGGGAGAAATGGCAGGTCCCTCTTCAGCTGTTTTAACTTGCATTTTTTAAATTATATAAGAGGCTTTTCTTACTCATTTGTAGGAACCCTTCATTCAGTAAGAAAATTGGTCCTTTGCCATATGTGGCAAAATTATTTTTTCAGTTTGTTGTTGGCCTTTTTAAAAAAGTTTCTATAATACTCTTCATGAACGGTTTTAAAAAATGCATAGGTATTAATTTTTTCTAAGGCATCTGCTCTGATATCCCCTTCTCAGTGATCTCTCAAGGCACCCATTAATAATAGCACTTAGCACAGTATATTCCATCTTTGTGTGATTATTCATTTAATTTCGGTCTTGCTTGTTGGACTATCAACCCTACAAGGTCAGGCACTTTTTGCAACTCCCTGTCATGCCTATCACATAAAATAGCGCCTGCCTACTATTAAGAGTCTCTATGGAAATGTTTGTTGAGGGAATAAAGGAGGGAAGTAATAAGTAATGACATAATTCATTAACCTCAAATATGTGAGTATGTTCAGAGTGTGTATTTATCACAGGCTCAAGTCCCATTGGCATATAAATGTATCTTAAAAAGAAAAAAAAAAATCCTCAATCCAGTTTATGTCAGTACAAATCTTTGAAGACTATATTTGAAATCATTTCATATTTGCTGTAAGAGCTACTGGTTTTTGTAAGGCTGTGGCTTATTTGGTTGTCATTTCCCTCTTACACAGCATCACTTTGTTCATTCAGAAACCTAAAATCTTTTGCCTGCCAAGAAACTTGTGATGAATTTCAGCATTATGTCTCACTAGCAGCTAACTTTGAACAGTGGTGAAAAATATTTTTCATGAAGATGATCACTGTATTCAAAGAACTCATGACTCTTTAAAAGAAGAGACACTTAGTTTTCCAAAATAATGAAGGAGAAGAATAAATATTTTACCTTCTGTTGCTTTTTAGGAGAGATAAGGGGAAAAAGTCTTTTTCCATCTTAAGAGATGGAAAATAAGGTTTAAAAGCATCTTAGGATTTTGGTGTAAACTTGTGAAAGGTTGTACTATAAAATAACACTTTTACTAACAGGTCCAAATAACTAGGTAAATAGAATGAGGGTGCATAATCTTTATTTGCCTGTCTGTAATTTAAGAGTTAATGACTAGAATCATCTCTGTTTTTAAATTTCAAGTCAACCAAAATTTATCCCTCATTTTAAAAATTCACATTATTTCTGTCAGTTTAAAAGATCTTTCTAACATGGATTTATATTCAGATGTATTATGCCTGCTGCTGCTGCTGCTAAGTCGCTTCAGTTGTGTCCGACTCTGTGTGACCCCATAGATGGCAGCCCACCAGGCTCCCTCGTCCCTGGGATTCTCCAGGCAAGAATACTGGAGTGGGTTGACATTCCTTCTCCAATGCATGCAAGTGAAAAGCGAAAGTGAAGTTGCTCAGTCGTGCCCGACTCTGTGCGACCCCATGGACTGCAGCCTACCAGGCTCCTCTGTCCATGGGATTTTCCAGGCAAGAGTACTGGAGTGGGGTGCCACTGCCTTCTCTGGTATTATGCCTGCTACCTTTTAATTATATATTCATTGTATTCATTATGTTTTCATATTCTTTAGCACCCTCCCTCCCTCCTGCTCTTTCTCCCCAAACTAAGTGACCTACAGCCTGACAGTTATTTTACAGACTGTAGTAAAAGCCAGGTACACATCTGGGGTTCTTTTTGATGTGTGTGTTTAAAATTTAGGAAAAGGGCTCCACCTCTCAACCCTCAGTTTCCTTGGAGGTTGAATTCATTTTTATAGCAAAGAAAAGGTTATCTGAGAAATAGTCTTGATTCAAAAAATTTTAGAATTAGAGTTTCATTGGAATTCATTTTTTAAAAATTCTCCTTTTCTTTTCCTTTGAAGACATTCAGTAAGTGGGCCACTGAAGAAATTGCCAAGTGATGGAGACGTTGACAATAACACATTATGCAATGTCCTATTATGCCTGTGGCAGAGATTGGTACAAGGGTCCAGTGAAGGGCCTGGGATGGGGACCAAGATAAACGGGACCTCACTGAGTATGTCTTTCCCTCCTTCCTTTATTCCACAAGAAGAGTACTAAGTGAGCCATTCGGTGAGAAGTGATGTGTTGTTGCTTCTAGTAAGAGGGTAGGGTAATAGGTATAGAATAATTTAAAAGCTTGTTTATTAGCTGTTTTCCATAGTGATTTCATAAAAATTAATAGCATATTATTTTTAAAAGATCCTTATTCTCATAAAAATTATTATCTCTTACCCTGAATATGCACTGACCAATAGCTTTCTGTGTTTTTAGGTTAAGTAAGTAAATAAGTGAAGTCGCTCCATTGTGTCTGACTCTTTGCGACCCCGTGGACTGTAGCCTAACAGGTCTCTCCATCCATGGGATTCTCCAGGCAAGAATACTAGAATGGCTTACCATTTCCTTCTCCAAGGGATCTTCCCGACCCAGGGATCAAACCCAGGTCTCCTGCATCAGACACTTTAACCTCTGAGCTACCAGGGAAGATTTTTAGGTTAGGGGAATACAAACGTCTGTATGCCTGCAACTGACATTCAGAGATTTAAGCCACACAACCATAATCCTGTGTAAACCAAAAAGGTGCCCGCCCACCCCAACAACAAAAAAAGGTAGCTCAAACAGTTAGTTAAAATTCTGCCTTGTTGCCTTTAGGTTATTGATGTGTAAGCGAATCCTTATATTTACGTTTGAATTACTCTATACTCCTGTTCTGTTCTTTTTAACCCATGACTTAATAACAATGAAAGATGACATTTTATTGCCTATATATGAAGGTAGGGCAAGGCGGTTTCCTTCTATGTCTCTTAACTGTTGTCTCTTACGAGAACCATTATGGGTCTCTGCCTTTCATAGCCCAGGGTTCAGGACAAATTCTACAAAGCCTTCATAGTTAAGGAATAGACTTTGTCGGGACAGTATACCTAGCCAGGGATCAACAAGAAAAGAGAGAGTGTGGGGCTCTCTCTTCTCCTGTTGTTCGGTCACTCAGTCGTGTCTGACTCTTTAAGACCTCATGGACTGCAACACACCCAGCTTCCCTGCCCTTCACTATGTCCTGAAGTTTGCTCAAACTCATGTCCATTGAGTTGATGATGCCATCCAACCATCTCATCCTCCATCACCCTCTTCTCCTCCTGCCATCAGTCTTTCCCAGCATCAGGGTCTTTTCCAGTGAGTTGGCTCTTTGCATCAGTGGCCAAAGTGTTTGGAGCTTCAGCATCAGGCCTTCCAATGAATATTCAGGATTGATTTCCTTTCAGATTGATGGCTTTGATCTCCTTACAGTCCATAAGACTCTCAAGAGTCTTCTCCAGCACCACAGTTCTAAAGCATCAATTCTTCGGTGCTGGTCCACTTCTCACATTTGTACCTGATTACTGGAAAGACCATAGCTTTGACTAGATGGACCTTTGTTGGCAAAGTGATATCTCTGCTTTTTCTTTCCATAGAGAGATGTGTCAAGGCTGGGGGCTTCTGGGGACATTGTTTAGAGGGGGATACACAGGCTGAAGGGTGCCAGAAAGCCTGAATTCAGGATACTAGCCATTTAAAAATATGGAAATGCCAGCTGCCATGTGTTCCAGATGTTTCATCCTCTAAGATATTCCAATTCTCTCTGTAGATAGAGATAAGTCATGGGAAGCTGAGCCGCCTGGTCCCTCCTGTCAGGAGACAGGGCACCTCCCATAACAGCCAACTCAGTGTCTAAGCAGCCAGGGTATTCTCAGAGTCATTTTCAGACAATCCTGAGCCTCATACTGTAATGAAGGGGCCACTGAGAGCAGATTAGAGTCTAAAGAGACAAATTTCAGTAGTTGGAACCTTAACATATATTGTGTTTTCTTTCTTTCTTTCTCTAGCTCTTTCTTTCCCCCTTCCCTCCCTTCCTCCCCTCTTCTTTCTTTCTTTATTAGTGGGTTTTTGTTTTATTAATACATACCCACCTTTCCAATGTAACTGATGTGCTCCCAAATTGTTTTATAAATGCTTTCATTTCTTTGTTTTTGAATTACTGTTTCTGATTTCTCTTTGTCTAAATTTCCTGTGTTCCGTCTCAGTTTCCTCTTGTCCCTTTGCACAGGAATGTTATCTGGATGTCTCAGATAACTTCCTACTCACACTGATTTGTTCTAAGCTGTCCCGTAACAACTGAACTCAGCTGTGTGTATTGTGAGAAGCCGTGCCCTGCTTTCTGATGTTGTGATGGGATCGTTGCCCATTGAATTATTAGGACTCCAGATGGGAGGTCCGTGACAGTCCAGGTTCTTGCTTTCAAAACTGTAACGTGGTTAGCAGCATGATTACTCAGGTCACGAGTTTTTCATAAGGAGCATGCCATGTGATAATCAACTTTGCTGGTATGTAAAGGGGATGGTGACGTCTTTGTTTCCTTAGGATGGGCCTGCATGCATGATTTCAGTCATGTCCGACTCTTTGCAACCCTATGAACTGTAGCTCACCAGGCTCCTCTGTCCATGGGATTCTCTCCAGGTAAGAATACTGGAGTGGGTTGCCAGGCCCTCCTCCAGGGGATCTTCCGATCCCAGGGATCAAACCCGAGTCTCTTATGTCTTCTGCATCGGCATCTGGGTTCTTTACCACTGGAACCTCCTGGGAAGCCCCTTGGATGGGCACATGGCTTTAAAAGAGCCATACACTATGGTTCCTTGTGGGGGGTTAGTGTGGTTAGAGTGACCTTTCACCCTTGCATCTGGTAGGTGATTACTCTAGATGGTGAACTGGTTATAAAGGAAAAATTTGCAGGAAGCCTTATTTCAGGGACCTTGTTGTAGTGAGGAGGCTCAGGTTAGATTTGGCCAAGGACAGAGTGACACTGGGCCTTGTGGGTGGCCGTCTTGCTCCTGGGCAAAGGAGGGGAAAAAGATCCCATTCCCTTCTGTCCTTGGCTCATGTGCTCAGGAGGCAAAACAGAGAAAGGTGAGTCAGACAGGATTAACCAATATTTTATTAAAAAATAATCCCAAAGAATAAAAGGAGAAGAATTTTAAAGTTCTTCTGTGGGCAACTTGAGATGTTGTGGTCCAGTGTTCCTGAACTTTGTAAATTAAATGTCCCATGGTAGGGCTGGTTTATGAGCCTTGCACGCATGCATGCCAAGTTGCTTCAGTCGTGTCCAATTATTTCTGTCCCTATGGGCTTTGGCCCACCAGGCTTCTCTGTCCATGGGATTCTCCAAGCAAGAATACTGGAGTGGGTTGCCATGACCTCCTCCAGGGGATCTTCCTGACCCAGAGATCGAACCTGCAACTCCTGCTTTGCAGGCAGATTCTTTACTGCTAAATCACCAGGGAAATCCATATGCACCTTAAAGCACCCAAAAGTTGCTTCTGACCAATACATATTTTTTTGAAATACCATCCTTTAAGATGTCATGAATCAATTTTTATATCTTTTTTTTAGGATGATTTATTCCTTTACTTCTTGGAAAATAGATGTTAAAGAATTAGTATTTTTGATAACAGTATAACATTTCATATTTACCTCATGTTTAAATCAGAAAAACATTGATGCAAGAGTTTTACCAGTAGTCAGTATAGCTAGGATGCTCACTGTTGAAAAGCAGTTACTTCAGAGTTATGGTGACAATTACTACAGTCATTTTAGTGCTGAGATTTGAGATTCAAAAAACGTATTTCCTTTATTAAAATTGATATATAGGAGATTCAGTAAATTTTTAATAAGCTAGAGCACATTTTATAAACATCTTATTCTTGGTCCACACTGCATAGAAAAGTTACTGTGTAACTGAGAGATGTTCACTTTTTTTTTTTTCCTTCAGCCTTTATTGAGGTATAAATGATGAATGAAATTTTAAGATTTTTAAAGTATACGTATATATACACATACACATTGTCAAAGGATCTCCTCCTCTATCACCTCACATATTTATCTGTGTGTGTAGGAGAACATTTAAGTTTTACTCTCTTAGCAAATTTCAATTATAAAATTCATATCATTAATTATAGTCACCATACAATACATTAAATCCTCAGAACTTGTTAATCATATAGCTAGAAGTTTGTACCCTTTTACCAACCTTTCCTTATTTCCCCTGTCCCCCACCTCCAACAATCCTTTTTCTATTCTGTTTTCAAGAATTTAGCATTTTTTTTTAAAAAAAGGATTCCACGTATAAGTGATGCTATGCAGTATTTTTCTTCCTCTCTCTGACTTACCTCACTCTGCTTAATGTCCTCAAGTCCCATCCATGTTGTCACAGATAGCAGGATGTTCTTTCTGAATAATATTCAGAAATATTCATGACTGAATGTATTCCATTTTATACATACCACATTTTTCTGTCCACTTACATTGTTTCCAAGTCTTGGCTGTAGTGAATAATGCTTTTTAATGAACATGCGAGTACAGATATCTCTTTGAGATACTGTCTTCATTTCTGTTAGATACATCGCCAGAACTGAGATTGCTGTATCATGTAATAGTTTTATTTTTAATTTTTTGAGGAACCTCCATACTGCTTTCTGTAGAGGCTGCACCAATTTACATTCTCATCAATAGTTCCTAAAAGTTCCTTTTTCTCCACATCCTCACCAACACTTGCTACCTCTTGTGTTTTAAAGGACAGTCATTCTTAGGGGTATAAGGTCATACCTCAAGTAGTTTTGATTTACACATTCCTGATGATTAGTGATGTGGAGCACAATTTTATGTACCTGTTGACTATGTTTATGTTTTCTCTGGGGAAATGTCTATTTAATAATCTGCCCATTTTGAAATTAGATTGCTTAGTTCTTTGCTCTTGTGTTGTATGAATTCTTCATATATTTTTATTTTAACGCCTGTAATGCAGCTGTTACAGGTTCAGTCCCTAGGTCGGGAAGATCCCCTGGAGGAGGGCAAGTAAGTTAACATGATTTGCAGTTCCTCCCGTTCCATAGATTGCCTTGTCATTGTGTTCATGGATTCCTTTGCGGTGCAGCTTTTTAGTTTGATATAGTGCCACTGACTTATTTTTTCCTTTGTTGTCTTTACTTTTGACATCAAATCCAAAAAATTCATTGCCAAGACTGATGTCAAGGATCTTAAGTTTTCTTCTAGGAGTTTTACAGTGATAGGTTTTCAATTTAAGTTTTTAATCCATTTGGAGTTGATTTTTGTGGGTAATGTAAGAGAGAGGTGTAGTTTCATTGATTTGCATGTGGCTGTCCAGTTTTCAGAACACTTTTTATTGAAATTTTAGAATTGGCTCAAATCTCTCACGTAATATGGATATTTATTCATTTAAAGACTAGTTTGATGGGATAGCCATTTTGTTTTCTTTTTGTTTTTCCTTTGAGAATGTTTTCATTTGAGATCTGTACCTGGAATGTTTCAAAACATGTGAGGCTATTGAGAAGTTAAACATTTTCTGAATATATGTGATCCTTAAACTTGCTTTATACTGTAAACTTTGAAGTGCTAAAATGTAGGAAGGAATTTGCCTCTTGTTTCTTTTTGGATTCTCCATATAGTGACCATTCAACCACTTTTCTTAAATTAAACTATCCTTTTTTTTTTTATCTGATCCATAGTATGAGATTGATTGTGGCAAATAGTGAATAATGCAACATCTTTTATTAAATAAACATATTTTGCAGTATTTAAAATTTTTATATCTTTGAATGTCAGTGATATAGTTCTATTTACTTTGAAAATTTTAAATCCTCTAGAGTAGATAAGCAAATAGGAACTTGATATTTATTAATGACTAAATGATAAAGTAAAAAAGTGACTAAAACATAGAAGCTACAGTTACCCAGCTATTTCTGTTTTTCCTATTGTTTTATTTGTTAACAACATCTGCTTGAACAGGGAAGAGATAGGATGAGGAAAACATATGACATTTGATTAGGATAAGAATGTGAAGACCTAAATATATTTCAGTTTTTTTAGATTGGTTTTTGTGGATTGAGGCAGTTCTGAGTTACTTATTTGCATATCTCTAAAAATGAATAATTTTCAATATGAATATTTTATTTAAAGTGATTTGAATACTGTTTAGGAGATGGGGAAATAATTTATGAAACTAGAAGATAATAACATAGGACTTGAGTATACTTGTCACTTTAAAGTTATATTTATGCATGTTTTAATTTATTTTCTTTGTTACCTAATATCCTTACAATCTCAATCTTATTTTGAGAGTAGCATTTTTTTTATGATATATGAGTGACTTTATGCCATTTGCCATTATATCAAGTATTGGATTAGGTGAATATTATTTGAATGTTATCTAAAGATGATGGCTTGTGTATATATGTAACATTAGTAATCTGAGAATTCTATTTCAACAGCACATGTTAAAACTCTATGTAAAACTTTTAAAAGGTAATTATAGAGTCCAGTTTTGCAAAAATCACCATTATTTAGATTAATAAAGCCAAGATTTTTAAAAGTTATAGTTTAAAACAAGCTATTATTATTATTATTGATAAAAGTTAATTTTTAAAAGGTCACTTCTGCAGTAAATATTTCTGTATATGACTCAACATAGTACTGAATTTCAATTTATATTAACATTCTGGAGATATGGAACTTTAAAAACCTATGATGTTTTAAAATTAATTATTTCTAATTCCATTTTTAATCTGTAGATATTTCTGGTAATATTTCAAATTAAAGTGCTAGAAAAGAGCCTAACAATCTTTATTTTATCTGTTCAGATTTACAGTCAGATAATAATGAATAACTTCTGCCCTAAGCACTTCGGCACTCTCAACTGCAAATTGGAAATGTGGTCAGCTTTAAAGCTTTCTATTGAAGGAAGGAGGTATTGCACATATAATCCCCAAATAATTTATTTTTGGCTATAGAATACATTGTCATGCCTTTTTTCTTTTTTCATTTATCTTCATTGTACTATCAACAAAATATACTCATCTCCTCCCTTGCCTCTTTATAGAGTATTCCTAAAGGTAACAGAAATCCCAGAGGATGAGGCATGGAACTTGGTCTGCTGGGAAAATTGTACTTAAAAAGGTAAAATAAAAAACACGTGATTACACACAGTAGTGTGTGTGGAAAATGTGTGCCAAAAATAATCTAAGTATTGCAGGAAGTAGGTGGGTATTTGGGATAGTGGGGGTTTTATAGTGGTCAGCAAACTCATGCTCTTGGATTTTATACTTGGTTATCACCTTCAGGACTGAGCTCAAAAAGGCAGAAAACAAGGAGGAACATTTTCCAAACAGTGGAAATTTGGGTTAAGTTGTTGAGTTAGGACTGTGCATAAAATGTTTGTCTGGAAGAGGACGAGCTCATGAAGTGTGACACAAGGCGACAGAGAAGGAGCAGTGTTAGGCTGCAGTTTGTTCTCTGGCTTCTGAAAGTCTCTGGGTTGAGGGCAACAAGTGCTAAAGAACCAGCAGTGTCCTGGATCAGAAGGTGGTAAGCTTCCTGAGGCTCTGGGTTGGAGTCATGTGTTTGAAAATGTTTTATGAGGTCGACAGTTTATGCTACAGATTTTGACAATATTTAAACTGTTATAAAGTTTTGTATTTTCTAAAATACTGTGTTGAATTACCCAAAAGATAGATGAAGCACAGGTGTGGCACATCAGCAAAATATCCTCAAAAAATCTTATGAAAGACTTTGATATCTTTAAGAAAGGCATTGCAGTATTAATTAGTGGGAAAAAAAAATCAGAGCTTTATACTTTAAGATTTTATTGTCATTTAAATTGTTTATATGAAGGGTTTATATTTTCATTGTTTGAGGCCTCTAAGAATTTATCTAACCCTGTGTAGATAAAATCAGTAAGGAGGGGTCCCTAACCTATAGTGTTGGATGACCCGTGTGGCTCAGCTGGTAAAGAATCCACCTGCAATGCAGGAGACCCTGGTTCGATTCCTGAATGGGGAAGATCCCCTGGAGAAGGGAAAGGCTACCCACTCTAGTATTCTGGCCTGGAGAATTCCATGGACTGTATAGTCCATAGGGTTGCAAAGAGTCAGACATGACTGAATGAGTTTCACTTTCACTTAAATGTTAATGTTATACTAATCAACCAGGAATCTTGTTAAAAATACAAATCCTGAGGACTTCTTTGGTGTTCCCATGACCAAAACTCCGTGCTCCCAATGTAGGGGGCCTGGGTTTGATCCCTTGTCAGGAAAATTGATCCCATATGCTACAAATAAAACCTGGTGCAGCCAAATAAATAATAGAAAATAAATATTTTAAAAATGATCCCCTTTAAAGAAAAAGGATCTGACTTAGTAGGTCTGGAGTGGAGCCAGTCTGCTTTTCTAACAAGCTCACAGGTGATACCAATGATGTATGTCTTTGGATTACACTTTGAGTAATAAAATGGAATTTTCAATAAGTTTCTTAATGTAGTCATGTAAGGATGTGAGAGTTGGACCAAAAAGAAGGCTGAGCACTGAAGAATTTATGGTTTTGAACTGTGGTGTTGAAGACTCTTGAGAGTCCCTTGGACTACAGAGATCAAGCCAGTCAATCCTAAAGGAAATCAACCCTCAGGACTCATTGGAAGGACTGATGCTGAAGCTGAAACTCCAGCACTTTGATCACCTGATGCGAAGAACTGACTCATTGGAAGGGACCCTGATGCTGGGGAAGACTGAAGGCAGGAGGAGAAGGGGGCGACAGAGGATGAGATGGTTGGATGGCATCATCCACTCAGTGGACATTAGTTTGAGCAAACTTTGAGAGATGCAAAGAATTGGGAAGCATTTTGTGCTGCAGTCCATGGGGTTGCAAAGAGTTGGACACGACCAAGCGACTGAACAAGTTTCTTAATGTGCAGTGCATGGACAACAGTGTACAGCTTGTTGCTGGTGTTAACTTGTATCGAAAATACTGTCCTAAGATTCTATCCAGGCACCTTTAGATACTGTGAAAAATTCAGCACTCTCTTATGTTTTTCCTTTAGGTTGTTTGTTTATTTAGTTACTAATTTATTGTGAAGGGCAAAAAGTTGTAAAAGATGTTATCATCACCCTTAAGAAATTTCCATTTAAAAGGGGAGATAAAGACACACAATCAGGAAATTAGGCTGTGCATAGATTGTATGATGGATCCTGTGTGTGGAGTGAGTAGACAAAGCTGAGTGGCATAGCTGATGTTTTTGTGTATCCACCATTTCATAAACGTTAATACCATTCAAGAGAGGAAGAGCCCTAGAATGCCTGAAGCATAGAGATCACACTGAGGATTGCTTAGACGCGAGGCCAAAATGGTGTGTTTGACCTAGTATTTCTGCTTGCATTTTATTTAGTAGGCAATGGACACCATTCAGTAAAGGCTCTTGAGGTTGTAGAGGAGATTGGGAAGGAGGGCTGGTATGGGAAATATGATCAAGAGATACATCAGAATGGGATGTGGTGTAGGTGATGTTGGCAAGGACCGGAAGAGAGTTGGGTCTTAGGAGACTACTGTAACCATCTGATCATGATAAGGAGGACTAGGATGAAGGCAAGAGCCCTGAAAATTAAAAGACACTGAGATAACCCAGATTTACTTAGGATTTACTTTTTTTTTTTTTTTAACTAGTTACTTTATGGTATTTGAAGTCCTCTGAGGGAATGCATAGTATTGGCAGTATCTCTGTGGCAATGCAGATACAGAGGTTTGAGTGTGAAAGGTCTGTATTTAGGATGCTGCCTGCCTCCAGATATTCTGGAGTTTGGTGGCTGCACCGCATTTAGATTCCTGCTGCTTGTTTTTCCCCAGTCAGAAAGGGAGACTCCCTAACAAGCTAGTCTCTCAGTTGCAGGCTTTCTTGAGTCATTAACGTCCCCTACTGCCTTTCCAGTGTGTCTTTTAGTGTCTGCAGGCACCGACGGGGGTGCCGGTGAGCGTGGGGGTTCATCCTGATGGCAGGGGAAAGCAATGAAAGTGAACATTTTGCTTGGCTGCTCTGATCTTCTGAGAAGTCCTTATTATCTTTATTTTCTCCAATAAGAAAGTTTGACAGGCTCTCACGAAGTCTCTTTTCAAGGAAATCTCACCCCATATTCCTTTCTGTTGATCAGTGTTTACGCTTACTTATTGTTTCCTTCAGACATCTTGAAAGCTAAGGTTCTGAAACAAATTTTTAAAATGTCTCTAAACAATCTTTTGTTGCAAAATATAAAGCTTACTAAAACATAGCTTTGGAATCCATTTAAATACAAAATTAAACAGGGACACTAAGTGGATTTAACGCAGGAAATTCAGAAAGTAACAAAAGTAACAAAAACAGCTTTGTTTCCACTTCTAGTATTGCCAGAAGAGGAGAAAATCAACCCTAACTCTCTTCAAGCCTCTTGAACAAGGAAGCTTACTCTTGGGAGAATGGGACTGAAGGACATGCAACTCCTTTGTACTAACTACTGTCTCCTGGGAAGGGGCCTGGACAGCTGGGTGCCCGCTGCCTGGCCATCTCATGTGGGAATTGCCACTGAAGATTGTAGAGATGCTGTTTTTAGGTTCTCTTATTTTTAATTTTTTTAATAGCAAACTTCTCCTACCTCAATATTTTGTTCTCCTCCTTAAAGAGAGAATATGATTTGATATTTGTTTAAATAAAAGTCATATTAACTCAACAGAAAGATAGCAGGTCCTTATTTGCTGGACGAATCGCTGTTTCTTGCCTAGATAGACATCTCCTGGTGTTTTAATGAGCATCCAGAAATGTTACTATTTACACTGAAAGCATCCATCTATTTCCAACTATTTAACATACTTGATAAATAACGAAATGTAATTGAGATAATAAACACTTCTGTAGCACTCTGCTTCTGGTTCAGCCTGTACTTTTCATAGGATGCTGTAACTGTCTCTTGAAGTGAACGTATTCTTGTTATGAAAGACTTTGTGGTGATTCTTTTAGGTCAAACAGATTTCTTGGAGTTTGGTTATTTATAAAAATGATTTGACATCCTAACTACCAGCCAGCCTTGAATTTTCGTGCCTCTAGCCTAATATTTCATCTAGAAAATATTTTTTTTCCTAAAATGTGTCATGTTGTCATTTAAATAACAGTCTCTACATCTGCTTATTAAAAAGCAGACATTACTTTGCCAACAAAAGTCTGTCTAGTTAAAGCTTTGGTTTTTCCAGTAGTCATGTATGGATGTGAGAGTTGAACTATAAAGAAAGCTGAGTGCTGAAGAACTGATGCTTTTGAACTGTGGTGTTGGAGAAGACTCTTGAGAGTCCCTTGGACTGCAGGGAGATCCAACCAGTCCATTCTAAAGGAAGTGAGTCCTGAATATTCATTGGAAGGACTGATGCTGAAGCTGAAACTCCAATACTTTGGCTACCTGATCCTAAGAACTGACTCATTTGAAAAAACCATGATGCTCGGAAAGATTGAAGGCAGGGGTAGAAGGGGGCGACAGAGGATGAGATGGCTAGATGACATCACTGACTCAATGGATATGAGTTTGAGTAAGCTCCAGGAGTTGGTGATGGACAGGGAAGCCTGGCATGCTGCAGTCCATGGGGTCTCAAAGAGTCAGACATGACTGAGCTACTGAACTGAATAGAACTTCACATCTGCGTATTTGAGGAGTTCTTACAGCTACCATCAACATGGCAATATTATTAGACTGTAACATGCATTCTAGAACAATTCATTTTACCCTTGTTTGTCTTTTCCCTTTTCTCCTCATGTGATCTTTATTTTCATGAATGGCAACATCAGCTACTCCATCACTAAGCCAAGAAAACGGCATCCTTTGCCTTCCAGAATGCATTCGTCTCCCTCAGTTACTACCTGATTGATCTTATCTCTCAAATATCTCTTATTTCTGTCACTTCTCCACTCAATTCTTTATTCTCACTTGGATCCCCTTTTCCTTAGTTCAAATTCCTATCTCTTCTCACTTAGATTATTGCAATTTCTGTCTAATTAATATATTTCCAGACTGGCCAGTCTTTCTACAGATTTATCCCACAGATGACAACCTGGTTTGTGTTTTCCCGGTAGAACTCGTTTTGGTTTTTGAAACTAACGCATCATAGAATAATTTCACTTGATCTTTGGATTGGAAAAGTTTGTACAATTTTAATTTAGTAAAGATGCCTTAGGTTGAGTACCAGCTAAAAGTCTGTGCTCTTTGATATCACTAAAATGAGAAGCTATGGTACTCTTCACAAAGCTTTGTGGTTTCACAATCATATTGTTCTATCTGGAAATATAATAATAGTCTGTAGTTATTTAAAATATGCTTTAGAAACTCTGTAGTCATTTAAAATATGCTTTAGAAAAATGTTAAGGATTTGGGTTGCTTTATTTATTATGCATTATAATTCTTTCCACTTGAAATAATGGAAAATAAGCTCCAATGAACGCTTTACTAAAGAATATCAGAACATCTCATTTTCATGGGTTATTGATGTTAAGAATGAGACACATATACTTCCTCCACACTGTTATCTTAGAGATCTTACTAAAACACAAATTTGATCCCCCCTATTAATTTTTTTTCCAGTTCCCCCACATCTTACTGATTAAAGTTCATAATCTGCTCCCTTTGAAGAAAGCCTTCTGAACCTCCTTGAGACTTTTCACATCGCCTTTCTGGTGGTCTTTTTCCACCCACAACCACGTTTGTCTGAGTCACCTGAGATGCATATTAAAATTATTAATTCCCAGACTGTTTCCCAGATCTGCAGAACTAGAGACTCTGGGAGTGAGACGTAGGAATCTGGACTCCACCCCAGGTTCATAACCATGAAATCACTGACTTTCATCCAAGGAGTAAATAACTTTGGCTGATGAAGTGCTTGTGTTGTCCCCCTGGGAATCCCCTTGCCTCTTCCCCTGATCCCTGCCCAGAGATGCTACATGTCTGCACTCCCATCTGTCCTTGTACAGACTTCTATCGACTTTCCTCCACACCGTAACATTTTCAGTTATTTACAGGTTTTTCCTTCTCAGCTTTCTTGTAGGCTCACAAGAAAAGGAGAAGGAGCTGTGTTTCATTCAGTGTCCCCAGAATTTGCTGTGCAGCGAATATCCATATAGAAGTGACTGTCAAATGTTAATAAATACATGAAATTGTATAATTGTATGTATAAGATGATAATCCTTGGAGGCAGGATATTTGTTTACTTGTTGCTATATTTATATTTATGTATTGCACTTATGTTTTCTTTCTTACTCTGATATTACTTGCTTAAGATGATAGGTTTAATCACAAGAATCTTGTCCCGATTCACACTCTAATAAGTATGTATTGCCATCTACATAATCTTAGTAATAGCTGAGGAATCATGGCTAAGTATGGGCTTCCCCAGTAGCCCATTGGTAAAAAAATCTGCCTGCACTACAAAAGACACAGAAGACTTGGGTTTGGTCCCTAGGTTGGAAAAATCCCCTGGGGAAGAAAATGGCAACCCTCTCCAATATACTTGCCTGGAAAATTCCATGGACAGAAGAGCCTGGTAGGCTCTAACAGTCCATGAGGTTGCAAAGAGTCGGACACACTGAGCAACTGAACACACACACGGATGACTAAGTGCTGTACTAAGAAATTCTTGGTTTCAATGCCTATAGATGTTACAATGCTATCTTTTCTACCACCACTGGTAATGTGCCCCCAATAGTAATAGTACTTACCAAACAATATTGGAGCTTTTCATTACTATTATTTTGAGTCATAACTGAAATCCTGTTCTAACTACAACAGTGCAACCTGATTTTTTTTCTTCATCTTGCTAAATAAGAGAAGAGAATAAATGAAAAAAACATTGCTTCTCTTGATGGTTTCCCTGGTAATGGAGCCTTCTGTGTGTTTAACCAGCAAAGAATGCTATCACAACTTGTTTTCTCTCTCTTTCTCACACACACACACAACATATATGTCTATACACATGCAGACACACATACATAATCGCATATATAACATACACTGTAAAAATTTATTCTGTCAAAATTTGTCAAAACCAGAATCAATGTTAATACTTCTTTTTGCTTCAGTTAATTTGCCTTACCAATGCTGTTTCCTTTTTCAGAAAAGGGTAGTCAGTATCTAAACTCATGTTATGATAAATATTTAGAAAGTAAGAAAGGAGCAAATGTGTCATATTTTCAAAATATACTACAACTTCATAAAAGTTATGGAGACTTTTACTTCTCTAATTATTGGGGGTTTTAATGAAATTTGAAAGTAGAGTTTTTATTGCTATTGTTTACTTATTGTCTTGCCAGTATGCGTTTTGTTTGTTCATTATCATTTGTTTGTTCATTACCAATATGCATTTTGTGTAATTGTGTTCCATCTCTCAGAAGAGACACATGGAGTATGGTGGTAATTAACACGTTATTCTTTATAGGTATGAATGAATTAGCTCATTTGATGGGGAAGTAGATTAAACTTCTGTCCTCTAAAAGGCTGAATTTGCTTTTGGAAATACCTCCCCTCATTATGGGACCTGGATAGATTTGGTAATTTGATTTGTAGTATTAATGTAGAAAACAATTTTAGCTCTGTACCTGTGAAATTAATGAATATCTATTTCTACCTATACCAGCTTGTTTTTGTCAATGATTTGAATTTATTATGGCTACTAAAGATCTGTGTTGCCTTCTTCTTCTTCTTTTATTTTTTATTGACTAGTCAAAGGGTCTTTGGACTTCCCTGGTGGCTCAGATGGTAAAGCGTCTGTCTACAATGCGGGAGATCCGGGTTCAATCCCTGGGTTGGGAAGATCCCCTGGAGAAGGAAATGGCAACCCACTCCAGTACTATTGCCTGGAAAATCCCATGGACAGAGGAGCCTGGTAGGCTACAGTCCATGGGGTCGCAAAGAGTCGGACACGACTGAGCGACTTCACTTCACTTTCAAAAGGTCTTTAATTTTGGAAGACCAGTAAGTTTGCTAGAATAGCTCTGTTGTGACCATTCCGAGCCATTTCCTCTTGGAGGATGATGTGTTCTTTCAGTTTCTCCTAGTAATTTTTCTTAAACAGTAAATTCAGAATGATTCTGTGCTATTATTTTAGTTTTCTTTGGAAAGACAAAAAAGTAACCACTAGTTTGTTATCTGTATCTATGAGTCTGTTTCTTTTTTTGTTACAATCACTAGTTTGTTGTATTTTTTAGATTCCACATATAAGCGATATCATATTATATTTGTCGTTCTCTGACTTACTTAGCATAATACCCTCCATGTCCATTCATGTTATTGCTAATGGCAAGATTTCCTTTTTTATGGCTGAGTAGTATTCCATGCTGTTTGTGTGTGTAGCTATATGCAATACATATAGATATATAAGTGTGTATATATCAGTCCCATCTTGTTGATCCATTTATCTGGTGATAGGTTGCTTCCATATCTTGATAACTGTAAATAATGCTGCTATGAACATTGTGCTGCGTGTGTCTTCTCAAATTTGTGTTTTCATTTTTTTTTTCCAGATATATACCCAGGAGTGGAATTGATAGGTCGTATGGTAGCTCTATATTTAGTTTTTTGACAAACCTCCAATGTGTATATAGTGGATATACCTGTTTACATTCCCAGTAACAGTGTTTTGAAGTCAGATAATGATGGACTTACACTTGAGATACTGTAAACTTGACTTGAGATAGACTCATAAACTTGAGATACTGGAAGGCATAAACAGTGACTAGAATATCCCTGAATATTTCTGGAGAATACTTACCAAAATCCTTGAAAGACTTCATAATACCTCCTAGGATGTTCCAGGCTAGAATGATTTTCTCCAGGGCAAACTCTTAGATAATGGGAGCCTCAACTCCCCCTTCAGAAATGGATAAACCTCAACATATGAACTGCATAGTCTCTCAGTTTTTTGCTTTCTGTTTCAATTTTTAAATTTTCCCCACTCTGCAGAAAAAAAAAAAAGAGAGATTGTAGTTGTTACCAATGCTGGTGCACCCAGTTATAGGGAATTCAGTAAATACCAAGGGGTTTTGGGTGTATACATTACTTCTACGGAAACTGCATAGCGCACAAGGGACCCCAGTCAGGCCTTTGATTCTGACTGTGCTGTGGCTTAATTTCTCTGTAAGTCTGTTTCCCACTGTGGCTCACAATAGCTATCATGAAGCTAAATATAGTACAATAATAGTAATAAGTGCAAAATATAATGGAAAATTAATTTGGGAAATGAATAAAGAGTGTTTATGAGAATTTCATCAGCTGTTTAAAACCATTGTGTTTAACATACAAAGGGGAAGGGCCCAACCAAAGTTAAATGAGAGCTAATCATTGTGTCTTATGCCTCCAATTTGCGAGTGTTCAATAAAACATATATAAGCAGTGAATACAGGATGTTGAAGTCTAAAACTATCTTCACAGGATATTAAAGACCATCCTGAGAACAGTGTTGTGGAAATTAACACCCAGATTGTAATGTAACACCCTCCACTCCCTGAAACTCCATTTTTTATCTCCTGTGTTATTAAAATGTGCAGAGAGGGAAAATGAGTCAGGCAATTTAACTTAACATAGGCGAATACTCTTGTTCTCTAAATATGCAGCATTAAAGTACACACTATTTAAATCCAACGTGGCAAAAAATAGCTTTTTAAAGGGAAATGAAACTTTACGGCATGAATGACTATGAGGCCTCATAGTATCACAGTTTCCTAATATCATGAATTATAAGCACCTCTCAAAATTTTTGAATAGTTTATTCCACATAAAATAAGTAAGCAGTATAGATGCTTTTCCTGGGCCCCACTTATACCTCCTCTGTACTAATCCAGTGCCACCCCCATCCTTCCCTGTAATAAGAGAGCCATAAGATACTGAAAACTGCGCTTGCTCCATGGAGGGCTCTCTCACTGCCTGTCTGGTTATTGTGTAATTGTATAACCCCAACCTCCAGGGAGATGTTAGTTCTTTCCACATTAGGTATAACATGTCATCAAGGTTTTTTTCCCCCGCTTTTCCAGCAGAAATAGAATCCAATTGAAATGAGTTTGATAAAATTTCAAAATGACAGCAGTTCACCTAAATATTTTTAATACGAAAACCCAATGGGTCTCTAATTTATTAAGCCTTTACTTGGTTAGTATAAGGGAAATGTCTTGAGTGCTTTGAACGTGCAAGCAGTTAGTTTGGGGAGGGTGTACTCTAAGAGAGAAGACTGCGTGTGGACCCCGAAGCAGCGGCGGTCTCATAGATGCATCGAGTCTCCATTTTAACTTCAGTCATGAGACAGTCTTAAGCACATCATATTTTACAAAATGTATTTTTGCTGATTTCTTATAGACCATACAGAGAGTTAATTTTTTTCTGCATGCCTAGAAAAGTGGTGAGAGATTAGATGGTTTTGCTTACCATGCATAGCATGAAAGAAAATTAGATATAACATTGAGGCAGTCAGTTTCCATTGAAGAATCTGCAGTTTGAGACTGGCAAATTCTGACTGGTCCCTAGCATTGCTCTGTCAACTACTATATATAAACTTGATTGACAGGGGAATTCAAAAGGTAACTGATATTATTTAGTAACAGAAATAGCCTTCCAACCACAGCTCCTGTCCTCCCTGCAAAAGGAAATATGTGAGACCTCGGTAGGAATTCACTGGGCAAGTTAACAATGTGGACAAATAGTAAAAAGTATTTTACAGAGGTAAGATACCTTACATATTCACCACCCAATTTAATCTTTGGTAGATACCATAAAGTAGGCTGGACAGCTATTATTTTAACTCCAGTTTGAAAAATAAGTTATCAGAAGTTCAGATCAGCACAGGATCAAAGCTGAGAGTGGCAGCACTGTGATTGAATTCTGTTTTATGATTCTGCAGTCATTAATTGGTTCAGCAGATGTCCAAGTCATTAATTTATGATCTGAAGCAAGTTTCACAGTGAAAAGGAAAACCATGACTTTATCACTTGGGAAAAACTTTGATAAATAGATATTTTCTTTAGGCTGTAATATTCATTCCTGTGTCATATTAGGGACCTTTATAGATTGGTCCCCTAAATATCCTTCCTGGCTGGCCAGCCCCTTGATTTGGCTTTCCATGAGAGAAAATAACAGAAGGATCCTAAGTTGGGTTTGGTGGAGTGATCGGTGAAGTCTCTCTAAAGAAGTAACCTTTAGGTTGAAACCTGGTGAAGCAAGCCATGTAAAAAGTGCACAGAAGTGTGCTCCAGTCAAAAGAAGCAACATGCCAAAGAGAACCTACCCGAGAAAGGCTGTAGTGAAGGGAGCAAGGGAGACGGGGCCTCAGACAAGCTGCAGAGCCAAGAGGAGCCAGATTGCGTGGGCCATTTTGGATCACCAAAAAGCTTTGTCTTTTAACAAAAGAAGCTGAGGAGTTATTAAGGCAGAAAAGTCGTACGTTCTGATTAAACATCATCTGGGCTGCCAGGTTGAGAAGGGACTGAAAAGGAAGCAAGGAGAGATCAGTTTCACGGTCACTCATAGCACCATGCGGCAGCTAGGTGAGAGATGGTGGTGCCTCTCGAGACAGGTCGGTGAGCAAGAGCTGAACGGATGTGCAGAAAGTCTGCTCACAGGACCACGTTGTCTCAAACCAAGGAAGGTTACTGTTCATCTTTTGTTTTGAAGGTTACTGTTCAAAATTTTTTCCTTAATTTTTTTCCCTGTAACCCCTGAATTCAAGCCCTCCTTTCCTTGAACTTTCCGTTTTACTCTGAATTCCCTAGCAGTTTCCTATAGCATCTATAAATAGGAATTACTGTGTATCTGTAGTATTTCCTCTTAATTACCATTTTGAAAAACATCACATTTATTGGATAAGCATTAAAATATGAGTAATGATGTGATTAAAATATCAACTGCTTTCACTATAATTAAATAATGTAGTAAAGGAGGATAATCATTTTTTAAATAAACTGCCTGCTGAAAACACTGGTGAGCAGGATTTCCTTCAATAGAATTCATTGCATTGTATCAGCAAAAAAAAAAACTACGGATTTATCAGGTGGGATCTATAAAAAAATATTATGGATTTATCAGGTGGAATCTATAAATAGAAGTGATATATTTTAGTGGTATTGTGTAAATGGATTTATGCCTTCTAATTTCTGGGCCTAATTTGCTAATTTGAATTCTTACAGGAAAATCATGTTTAATAACCATAGTCCAGAACTAATTCTTAGAAAATGGAATTTTGCTGCCCTTAAAATTGTATGTAACTTTTTGGGCATTTTATAGTAGGTTGTGTTTTTACAGTTATGTTATTATAAAGAAATTATAATTTAAAAATTACCTCCCTTCTGCAAGTTGGCTGATTAATCTATCTAAATTTGTATTAAAGCATGTGAATGAACCAAAATGCTTATAACATTTTATTCTATTATCACACTTAAAAAAATACTACCTAGTTCACTTGTTTTTTTTTTTTCCAGTTTGTGAAAAAAAAATGTTATTCTTCCCAAGGGCTTTATGTATACCAATCTAACTTAAAGTAATGGACAGTGGGATGGTTTGTGTTCTCTTTTCCTGCATTTATGGTCTTAATCACTGCGGAATCCCTACCTCATATGACTTATCCTTGCAGCCCTTTAAGGAAATATGTGCCCGACGTACCATGGTAAATTCAGCCTTTGGGATCTCTTGCACCTGGTGCTTCTGGATAAATGGGGAAGGAATTTTACCCTGGCATTGACACTCTGCATCAAACTGAATAATTTTTGTAACATGAGTCTAATGAACATAGAGCAGATTAAGGACCTAGTCTTTCACTTGGTGTCTAGAAAAGTCTAAACCCTAGACCAGTTTGGAGAGGAGAATATAGTTAGTGAGAAGAATAGCCGTGGCTCTGCTGGTTGTTCAGTTCAGTTCAGTTCAGTGGCTCAGTCGTGTCCGACTCTTTGCGACCCCATGAATCGCAGCACGCCAGGCCTCCCTGTCCATCACCAACTCCCGGAGTTCACTCAGCCTCACATCCATCGAGTCCGTGATGCCATCCAGCCATCTCATCCTCTGTCGTCCCCTTCTCCTCCTGCCCCCAATCCCTCCCAGCATCAGAGTCTTTTCCAATGAGTCAACTCTTTGCATGAGGTGGCCAAAGTACTGGAGTTTCAGCTTTAGCATCAGTCCTTCCAAAGAAATCCCAGCTGGTCACTAAAATGAATGTGATACTAGCAGAGGCCCTAAACCTCTCTGAACATTTATTTTATCTGTAAAATAAATGTGATCATAGGATTAATGTAAGGGCTAAATTAAATATGGTATGCAGCAAAATTCTAGATGGGTAGCAGTTTTCAGTAGTTAAAGATGATGATGGGGATGGTGGTAGTGGTGATGATTTGCTATGTATTTGAGCATCCAACATGTTGCCTGGTACATAGTCGCCGTTTAATAATTATTTTATTTGAAGTGAAACCCAATTTAAGTCTCTGTAATAAAAATTATAATATATTGTCTCACATTAGTGAAACATCCAAGGGTGATACTAGTTCCTGATTCATTCAGAAAAGGTGCTGCCAAAACTCAGTCCGTTCTCTCTCTCTCATGTCACTTTCTGTGATTCTCTCTCTTGCTGTTTCTGTCCCTGCTTTTCTCTCTGCCTCTGTGTTGCTCTCTCTTTGTCTCCTTCATCATTTCTCCCACTGACTCTTCCTGCCTCTGTCTACCTCTGCATCCCTCTCTCTTTTCTCTCTCTCTCCCCTCGCCCTCTTTTCCCCACCTCTCCTCTCCCTCGTGTCTCTTCTCTTTCCCTCCTCCTCTCTGTCCCTCTAGGTGCGTCTCTTTGTCACCTCCTCTATTCTGTCTCCCTCCCACCTACTTTCCTGTTTGTTGGTTATAATTCTTGGCAGCCTCTGGTGTCAGGATGGCCTCTGACAGTTTGTATGAAAATCAGTGCAGGTGATCCATAGAAACAAGAATACCACTTCTTCCATATCTCCAGCAAAAACCCATTTCCCCCAGTCCCCAGGAGTAAGTAAAATTCTGTTTTGCCCATATCTGTCTCCAGGAGCTTTGTTTCACCCAGATGTGTTAACTCAAATGGATTCTGTCTGACAATAATAAACACTATAATTTTAAGTATTTACTGTGTAGCAGACCCTGTACTGCATATTTATTATAATCTTGTATCCTCATAACATCTTTGAATGTTTAGAAACATACTATACCCCTTCAACAAATGAAGAGATTGTGGTTTAGAGAAACAGTAAGTATTGCAATCTCAAAATGACAGAATGATCTCTGTTCGTTTCCAAGGCAAACCATTCAATACTATGGTAATCCAAGTCTATGCCCCGACCAGTAATGCTGAAGAAGCTGAAGTTGAATGGTTCTATGAAGACCTACAAGACCTTCTAGAACTAACACCCAAAAAAGATGTCCTTTTCATTATAGGGGACTGGAATGCAAAAGTAGGAAGTCAAGAAACCCTGGAGTAACAGGCAAGTTTGGCCTTGGAGTACAGAATGAAGCAGGGCAAAGGCTAATAGAGTTTTGTCAAGAGAACACACTGGTCATAGCAAGCACCCTCAACCACACAACACAAGAGAAGACTACACGTGGGCATCACCAAATGGTCAACACCAAAGTCAGATTGATTATATTCTTTGCAGCCAAAGATTGAGAAGCTCCATACAGTTAGCAAAAACAAGACTGGGAGCTGACTGTGGCTCAGATCATGAACTCCTTCTTGCCAAATTCAGACTGAAATTGAAGAAAGTAGGGAAAACCGCTAGACCATTCAGGTATGACCTAAATCAAATCTCTTATAATTCTACAGTGGGAGTGACAAATAGATTCAAGGGATTAGATCTGATAGAGTGCATGAAGAACTATGGACAGAGGTTCGTGACATTGTACAAGAGGCAGTGATCAGGAACATCCCCAAGAAAAAGAAATGCAAAATGGCAAAATGGTTGTGTGATGAAGCCTTACAAATAGCTGTGAAAAGAAGAGAAGCTAAAGGCAAAGCAGAAAAGGAAAGATGTACCCATTTGAATCCAGAGTTCCAAAGAATAGCAAGGAGAGATAAGAAAGCCTTCCTCAGTGATCAGTGCAAAGAAATAAAGGAAAACAATAGAATAAGAAAGACTAGAGATCGCAAGAAAATTAGAGATCCCAAGGGAACATTTCATGCAAAGATGGGCTCAATAAAGAATGGAAAATGGTATGGGTCTTACAGAAGCAGAAGATATTAAGAAGAGATGGCAAGAATACACTGAAGAACCATGCAAAAAAAGATCTTCACAACCTGGATAATCACGCGACCCGGATAATCACGATGGTGTGATCACTCATCTAGAGCCAGACATCCTGGAATGTGAAGTCAAGTGGACCTTAGGAAGCATCACTATGAACAAAGCTAGTGGAGGTGATGGAATTCCAGTGGAGCGATTTCAAATCCTAAAAGATGATGCTGTGAAAGTGCTGCACTCAATATGCCAGCAAATCTGGGAAACTCAGCAGTGGTCACAGGACTGGAAAAGCTGTTTTCATTCCAATCCCAAAGAAAGGCAATGCCAAAGAATGCTCAAACTACCACACAATTGCACTCATCTCACACTCTAGCAAAGTAATGCTCAAAATTCTCCAAGCCAGGCTTCAACAATACATGAACCTTGAACTTCCAGATGTTCAAGTTGGATTTAGAAAAGGCAGAGGAACCAGAGATCAAATTGCCAACATCTGCTGGATCATGGAAAAAGCAAAAGAGTTCCAGAAAAACATCTATTCCTGCTTTATTGACTATGCCAAAGCCTTTAACTCTATGGATCACAATAAACAGTGGAAAATTCTGAAAGAGATGGGAATACCAGACCCCACCTGACCTGCCTCTTGAGAAATCTGCATGCAGATCAGGAAGCAACAGTTAGAACTGGACATGGAACAACAGACTGGTTCCAAATAGGAAAAGGAGTACGTCAAGGCTGTATATTGTCACCCTGCTTTTTAACTTCTATGCAGAGTACATCACGAGAAATGCTTGGCTGGAAGAAGTGCAAGCTGGAATCAAGATTTCCAGGAGAAATATCAATAATCTCAGAAATGCAGATGACACCACCCTTATGGCAGAAAGTGAAGAACTTGAAGAGCCTCTTGATGAAAGTGAAAGCAGAGAGTGAAAAAGTTGGCCTAACTCAATATTCAGAAAACTAAGATCATGGTATCTGGTCCCATCACTTCATAGTAAATAGATGGGGAGACACTGGAAACAATGGCAGACTTTATTTTTGGGGGGGCTGCAAAATCACTGCAGATGGTGACTGCAGCCATGAAATTAAAAGACGCTTACTCCTTGGAAGGAAAGTTATTAGAGAGCATATTAAAAAGCAGAGATATTACTTTGCCAACAAAGGTCCGTCTAGTACATGCTATGTTTTTTCCAGTAGTCATTTATGGATGTAAGCATTGGACTATAAAGCTGAGCATCGAAAAATTGATGCTTTTGAACTGTGGTGTTGGAGAAGACTCTTGAGAGTCCCTTGGACTGCAAGGAGATCCAACCAGTCCATCCTAAAGGAAATAACTTCTGAATATTCATTGGAAGGACTGAATTCATTGGAAGGACTGGAGTTTCGGAAGCTGAAACTCCAATACTTTGGCCACCTGATGCAAAGAACTGACTCATTTGAAAAGTCCCTGATGCTGGGAAAGATTGAAGGCAGGAGAAGGAAACAACAGAGGATGAGATGATTGGATGGCATCACCGACTCAATGGACGTGAGTTTGAGTAAACTCCCAGAGTTGATGATGGCCTGACGTTCTGCAGTCCATGGGATTGCAATGAGTTGGACAGGACTGAGCGACTCTACTGAACTGAACTGAAGTATTTTAACCGGGATGTATTAAACAAGCAACTGAACTGGCATGAGAAAATAAACAATCTGGCCTACGCTCTTGTACTCTGAATTCTACCCATGTCAAAGCCTCACAAGGCATTTAAATTCTCTGGGTCTTCCTTTCTTCATCTATAAGACAAGATGTTTGATTTAGATATTTATACTATTTAGTGCTTATAATGCTAATGTTGCAGTTGATCTGAAGTATATTGTAAATGTGTTTAATCAGGTTCTGCTTCTCCCCAGTAGCTCTTACTTCCTTTTCTTTTCTCTTTTTAATAACAATGCCTGGGTTTTTTTTTTTAACACGTTGTTTTAGATCATCCAGACTTCCCAGTAATACGATCTCTTCTTGCTATCAGAGAGCACATTTGCATCCATTGCCATTTTGCACACAGAGAAATTATGCCCCATTTCTATCTTCCCTTCAGGAATGGAGACTTGAAGCCCCACTTCCCCTTCTCAACAACATGCCAAATCATATCTTTGTTGGACAGCTGAAAAACATTAGTATATTAGTCCTCTTTCCTGCAAATATTATAAATGAAAGCTATTATAGGCACAAACGTTTGCATCTGGCCTGTGCTTAATGTTTTTCCTAAATTACTTTTCTGATTTTTCTTTCTCATTTTTCTATTTACTTTCCAGAGATCCTCTAATTTACTCTCTAGTTTGATCTTTTTTATTATTTTGGATACTTTAACAATATTTGAATTTTCTCTCTTAAAATATCTTTATCATTGCTGATCTTTTGTTCTAGTCAACTGAAAAGGGAAACTTTAAATGTCATAGTTTTCCATTTCTGTGACATTTAGCTTTTTGTGCATTGCAGGTTTAGAAGAGCAGTTTTTTTAAGGCTTTATTTTACTTTTTTTAGAACAGTTTATGGTGCTTAGCAAAATTAAGGGGAAGGTAGCAGAGATTTCCCATATTGTCACTGCCTCTTCATGCCCTGTGCATCCCAGACTGAGTGGTATATTTGCTACAGTTGATGAAGCTATATTGACACATTGTAATCATATACTGCCATCACCAAAAGTCCATAATTTCCATTAGGGTTTACTTTTGGTGTTGCACATTCTGTGGGTTTGGATAACTGTATAATGACATGTATCTACTGCTATAGGAGGAGAAGGGGGCAACAGAGGATGAGATGGTTGGGTGGCATCACTGACTCAATGGACTTGAGTTTGAGCAAGCTCCAGGAGGTAGTGAAGGACAGGGAAGCCTGGTGTGCTGCAGTCCATGGGGTCCCACACAGTCAGCCATGACTGAGTGACTGAACAACTGTCACAGTATCATACATATGCTTTATTGCCCCCAGACCCTCTGTTCTCCACCTATATGTCCCTCCCCATCCTCTCCAGCTGATCTTTTTACTCTCTACATAGTTTTTAGAAGAGTTTTTAAAATGTGTATTTATTTTTATTTTTTTCTAGCAATGGATGCAGCCTTGTTTAAATTTCCTTTATCAGGAAGTCCAATAAAGTTATTTGTATTATTAAAACTCCATTTCAGGGTTAATTCCCCCCAGAGGAGCTTGTGTCACAACTCTGATTTAAATACTCCTGCTTTTGTCATAGTTTAAAAAGAAAAATTTCAGTGTTACTCTTTATTATTATTTTGTTTTCTCAAAATGTTAATTCAATTGTCGTCTTTAGTTTTTGAAAAGTGTTATATTAGTAATAACTAGATATTTTAAATTCCAAAACCCACCTTTGAAATACTGTTAAGCTCATATCCTACAGTGCCCTATGGGTGGGCTCTTTACTCAGTCAGAGTAGTTCTGTATGGCTCTTGGGGATTCTATCTTACACCCTGGAGTTGCTATTGAAGAGTGCCTGTGAGCCCAGGCTCTTTGAATTTGCCTTTGAAGATTCAAAGATGGTCTGAGGATGGTAGTTAAGGCTCGTTAGCATATTAGTTTCTTATAAAACATTTTGCTACGCAGAAAATGAGAAATTTTGCCTAATTGCTTGGAAATAGTTTTGATTTCCTTAATTTTAATAGATAAATCAAATCTCTTACAAATATACAGTGAAAGTGACAAGTAGATTCAAGGGATTAGATCTGATAGTGCCTGAAGAACTATGGATGGAGGTTCATGACGTTGTACAGGAGTCTGTGATTCAGAATATCCCCAAGAAAAAGAAATGTAAAAAGGCAAAATGGTTGTGTGACGAGGCCTTACAAATAGCTAAGAAAAGAAGAGAAGCGAAAAGCAAAGGAGAAAAGGAAAGATATACCCATTTGAATGCAGAGTTGCAAAGAATAGCAAGGAGAGATAAGAAAGCCTTCCTCAGTAATCAGTGCAAAGAAATAAAGGAAAACAATAGAATGGGAAAGACTAGATATCTCTTCAAGAAAATTAGAGATCCCAAGGGAACATTTCATGCAAAGATGGGCTCAATAAAGGACAGAAATGGTATGGACCTAACAGAAGCAGAAGATATAAGAAGAGGTGGCAAGAATACAAAGAACTATACAAAAAAGACCTTCATGGCCCAGATAACCATGATGTGTGATCACTCACCTAGAGCCAGAAATCCTGGAATGTGAAGTCAAGGGGGCCTTAGAAAGCATCACTATGAACAAAGCTACTGGAGGTGATGGAATTCCAGTTGAGCTATTTCAAATCCTAAAAGATGATGCTGTGAAAGTGCTGCACTCAATATGCCAGCAAATCTGGAAAACACAGCAGTGGCCACAGGACTGGAAAAGGTCAGTTTTCATTCCAATCCCAAAGAAAGGCAGTGCTAAAGAATGCTCAAACTACCGCACAATTGCACTCATCTCACATGCTAGCAAAGTAATGCTCAAAATTCTCCAAACCAGGCTGCAGCAGTACATGAACTGTGAACTTCCAGATGTTCAAACTGGTTTTAGAAAAGGCAGGGAAACGAGAGATCTAATTGCCAATACCTGCTGGGTCATTGAAAAAGCAAGAAAGTTCCAGAAAAGTATTAACTTTGGTTTGTTGACTATGCCAAAGCCTTTGACTGTGTGGATTACCACAAACTGGAAAATTCTTCAAGAGATGGGAATACCAGACCACCTGACCTGCCTCTTGAGAAACCTATATGCAGGTCAGGAAGCAAGTTAGAACTGGACATGGAACAACAGACTGGTTCCAAATAGGAAAAGGAGTACGTCAAGGCTGTATATTGTCACCCTGCTTACTTAACTTATATGCAGAGTTCATCATGCAAAATACCAGGCTGGATGAAGCACAAGCTGGAATCAAGATTTCCTGGAGAAATATCAATAACCTCAGAAATGCAGATGACACCACCCTTATGGCAGAAAGTGAAGAGGAACTAAAGAGCCTCTTGATGAAAGTGAAAGTGCAGAGTAATAAAGTTGGCTTAAAACTCAACATTCAGAAAACTAAGAACATGACATCTGGTCCCATCACTTCATGGCAAATAGATGGGGAATAGTGGCAACAGTGGCAGACTATTTTTTTGAGCTCCAAAGTCACTGCATATGGTGACTGCAGCCATGAAATTAAGACTCTTGCTCCTTGGAAGAAAACCTCAGACCAACGTAGACAGCATATTGAAAAGCAGAGACATTACTTTACCCACAAAGGTCCACCTAGTCAAAGCTATGGTTTTTCCAGTGGTCATGTATGGATTGAGATTTGGGTGATAAAAAAGCCTGAGTGCCAAAGAATTGATGCTTTTGTACTGTGGTGTTGGGGAAGACTCTTGAGAGTCCCCTGGACTGCAAGGAGATCCAACCAGTCCATCCTAAAGGAAATCAGTTCTGAACATTCATTGGAAGGACTGATGCTGAAGCTAAAACTCCAGTGCTTTGGCTACATGATGCTCAGAACTCATTCATTGGAGAAAACCCTGATGCTGGGAAAGATTGAAGGCGGGAGGAGAAGGGATTGACAGAGGATGAGATGGTTGGATGGCATCACTGACGCGATGGACATCAATTTGAGTAGACTTTGGTAGTTGGTGCTGGACAAGGGAGCCTGGAGTGTTGTAGTCCATGGGGTCGCAAAGAGTCAGACACAACTGAGCGACTGAACTGAGAGTAGTTTATGTATACGCATGCTCTTAGAGTATGAAGTCTTAGTTCTTAATGTTTTCTTTGAAAAAAAAGAATATTAATTATTAAAGATAAAAGAGGATATAATATATGAAGATTTGGATGTCACTTTTCCCTGTGTGTGTCCGGATGGGTCCTTAACTTCTGCGTCTTTATTGACACGAGGAAACTGAAGGTCTGTTCAAGGACTGATATTATGAGACTCTAATTGTTTTGGTTTGTCTAGGATATACTTTTTTGCTGCTCTGTCGTCCTTTAATAGATTTTATGCAATTTTGCATAATATAAACTTGGAATAGTGTTATATACAATATTTTTGTCTCACTGTATGTACAGACAGCCCAAATTAAGTCTTTACCTGTTAAAGAATTCCAAAATTCCAAAGATGGCTGATTAAGTAATATGTATACATCATTTATGATATTCCATGTGACATCATTGCTTAGACTAGTAAACAAAGCTGTCATTGGTCATCAGGATTCATGTGAATTATGAAAGTTTTGAATTGGTTGAGATTTCTAAGGGTACATAATCATGCATAAAATGTGAATACCATGTACATTGTTTTATAGAATATATTTAATACCATACATGGTTTGTAAACAGTTAACTTATTCATTCAGCAATGTACCCAAACTATGTAAGATGCTGGTACACAAAAGTGAACCAAATAAGTGCAATATTTTCCTTCATGAAGCATGCAAATTGATGTCACAAAGTGACATTTAAGTAAATATGTAACAATCTGTTGTTTTCAGCTTTAAAAATAAATTCTCTCTATTGAGAGAAATTTATTTGAACAGAAGTATGCCCAAGCAAACATTCTGATATGTCACAAAAACAGGCTCGGAACTTTTAGGAGGAAGAAAATGATCTTTGACTCAAATGTACCTTAATAAATTTGCAATTTAAAAAATAAGAGAATTTAGGCATTCAATGAAACACTTAGTAAATTCCAAGTTGAAAGCACACTTTTGTTTCACCCATCACTGACCCCCTTTCCTCTACTGCTTATTGTCTATAAGTTCAGTTATGTAACTATGTATGCATGGGTTTGGAATGTGTCTGTTGCATCTCTGTAGTATGTTCTTTTCTCTATAGTTATGGTCTCTTATGTGAGCTATTTGCAAATCATTTTTCCCCGTGTTTCAGAGATGTGTGACAGTTTTAAACAGTAAGAGAGTGTTTCCCTCCTAAAATAGTTATTGTATGAAAAATAGTATTCCTAGCCCCTACACTGTATGTATTCCATTTCTAATAATGTAATAATATTTTGTTAGTGCTTATTTGTGGGACGAGGGTTAAAGTGGAAGCCTTGACTGAAACTCATTATCAAGGCAGATCTTGCCTAGGCTTCCTTCAGGGAGAAACTGGCTGTGAGTCAACATCTCCTAGATCCAAAATGAGAAGAGTGCAGGATTTCAGCTCCTACGTGAGCCGAGTGAGTCTTCCGGGAGATTTACTGGAGAGAGCTCTGCAGTGTCTTCTGGTCCCCCACCTTCTAAGGGGTACTTCTCCCTTCACCTTGGGTTAGGAAAGGGAAGATTTAAGGAGACTACTCTGAGGGCATGAAATGAGTCCCTTGAAACTTAGAGATAGAGTAAACTACTGTCTAAAAGATGCCTGAGAAATCAAAGTTGAATACAAATGAAAGAGAGGTGGGTTCCATGGGGTACACCTGTACTCCTAAAGTTTGTTGGAGTTTCCCAATGTGAATCTTAAATCTTACTGAAGGTTGGAGTCTCCAGGAAGCAGACAATAGGATAGAGTTAGTGCAAAAGGATTTATTGCAAAGTTAACACATGTGGAAAGAAAAGGAAAGGGCCAGGATTGATTGATTGAACCAGGAAAGTCATCGGTCAGCCATGCAGACCTGATGAAGTCTCAGCCGGTCCAGTAGGAGGAGCTCTGAGCAGAGTGTACTTGAGAAGCATCTCACATTGGGTGGAAATGGCCAGGCCCTTGTATCAAAGTCTTGTTCAGCCATACACTGGGTACACCCTGAGAAAATGGTGCCCTTGGCTTAAAAGCTGAGGCAGACCCAGGTGAAGCTGACAGCTGGATACCAGTCATGCTCCTCATACTTAGGCTTCCAGTGCTTTCTTGGAGAGGAATCTGAATGGGGCATCTCCATTTGTAAAAATCCCTAGTATTTCCGTTTATAGTCATAAAGTCCTCCATGTACTTTTAGTCATCAAACAGTCTCATTTAAGTAATTAAATTTTATCAGTCTAGTGTAATAATTCAGAATTCTGAATTTTCTTCCAAGTTTCTCTTTTTCTTCCAACTCCAGCATGTATTTGACCACACTATTTCCTTCATTTGTAAAAATCCATTTGTAAAAATCCCTAGTATTTCCGTTTATAGTCATAAAGTCCTCCATGTACTTTGAGTCATCAAACAGTCTCATTTAAGTAATTAAATTTTATCAGTCTAGTGTAATAATTCAGAATTCTGAATTTTCTTCCATGTTTCTCTTTTTCTTCCAACTCCAGTGCAAAAAATAGTATTTGACCACACTATTTCCTTCTTTTGCTTTTTAACTCATCTTCCTCCCACTTGCTAGAGGTAGTGTCTCACCCTTTCAGTTTAAACACAGAAGGAGAGATACTGGTGGAAAGACGAGATATTGTGAGGGTCTCTCTGACCAATAGATGCATAATTACTGATTCTCTTCTCATGAAACTATTGTGTCACAAATGGAACTTTATTGAATGATGAAAGTATTAGATACTTCTGATGTGCTTTCACTAATCATAATACCTACCACTGATTTGGCAGACACTCAAACACTCTACTAAGCACTTTACTTATAACCCTGTTGAATGTTAACCCTTATATTAATCCTCATATATGGAGAAGGAAGTGGCAACCCACTCCAGTATTCTTGCCTGGAGAATCCCAGGGATGGTGGAGCCTGGTGGGCTGCCGTCTATGGGGTCGCAGAGTCGGACACAACTGAAGTGACTTAGCAGCAGCAGCAGCATGAGGACCAAAGCCAGCTGGTAAATGGAGGAGCTGGAATCTGAGGATCCCACAGTTCTTGGTCATAGGCTGCCCAAATTAGGGTAGACTTGTTTACTTTATATTTGCTTTTTTATTTTTAGTGCAATAAAACCCTTGGGTTTGATAATACTTATCAATTACTGCTCTTACTCTTAGTAAAATCAAGTGAGTAAATACAATTAACTGTATCAGAACAGAAAGACTTCCTCACTGGCTCAGTAGTAAAGAACCTGCCTGCCCACACAAGAGACACGGGTTCAGTCCCTGATACACGGAGATCCCCTGGTCAAGGAAATGTCAACCTATTTCCATATTCTTCCCTAGGAAACCCCATGGACAGAGGAGCCTGGCAGGCAGGCCACAGTCCATGGGCTTGCAAAGAGTCAGATATAACTTAGTGACAGAACAACAACAATCTCAGAACAGATTCATGAAGCTAAACTTGCAATTCTCTGTGTCTTTGGAAGATAGCTTTAAATGGAAAGATGTGGGTTTTGGCCTTAGGAAAATACATTTTAGTAAGTTTCAGAAAGAGTGAATTTTTAGGGAAGATGTTGTTGAGGAGAGTAACATATCAAATTTAACTAAATCTTGCCTTTGGCTGTTGCTTAAGTGTGTCTAAAGTCTCCAGATGCTTGTTTGCAAATTGCTTTGGTGTTTATCACTTGAAATAGAATTTACATTAATTGTGGCTAGTTCTACTTTTTCTTATGTTAGAATAATATGGAAGTCAAGATTTGTGAGGGTTGCTATTATTGTTTACAAAGAACATAAATGAAATGGAAGCACATTTTACTTTCTTTTACAATGAGTATTCTGATGAGTTTTAGCTTTTTAAATCTTGAATGATTCTCTTATGGGAGACTGTAGCATTATTAATTTCAAGTTATTCAGAATTCATCTCTTCCATATTTATAAGAGGTACAGCTTTATATTTTTTTAAAAGAATGGTTCATTTCCCCAAATAGAAATCTGAGCACTGACAATTTTAGCAACATTTCATTATAAGCTTTTGTGACTATTCTCATCTTTGACATTTAATTGGTTTTCTTTCAAAACCAAGAAAGTATCCATTCCACAGATATTTATGGCAGAGGCACAGATCTAGGGGCTATGACTGAACTTTGAACAAAACAGACAAAGCTATTCACTGCACAGAACTCGTATTTATAAAAACAAGATAAACAATTTTTAAAAAAGAAAAATATTTAGCATACCTCATGGTAGTAAGTGCTATGGTGAAAAAATGAAGCAAGAAGTCAGAGCAGAGAGTGCTGATGGGTGGGAGTGGACTGTGTGTTGTAATATTAAATCAGAAAGTGGTCACTAAGAAAATAACATTTGAATAAAGACTGAGTGGAGGTCAAAAAGCAAGTCAGACAAATACATAGAAGATGAACATCACAGGCAGAGAGAAGAGCAAGTGCAAAGGCCTTGAAACAGGAACTTCCTTGGTATATTAAAGGAGGAGAAGGGAGGTCAGTATGGCTAGTATGGTGTGGACAGAGGAATGGACCAAAAAGATGATAAGGAACAGGGATATGGTGGAGAAGGTCTTCTAAGTTGTCTTAGGAACTAGGACTTTTATGATGAGTGAGATGGGAATGCATAGAAGTATTTTGATCACAGAAGTGATAGTGTTCTGACTTCCATTTCAACATGTATTGAAAATATATCAAAACAAAGGAAGAAGCAGCGAGATGATATAGGAGGCGGTGGTAGCAATCCAAATGAGAGATGATAGTGACCTGAACCAAACATAATAATGGAGGAGCGAGGAAGAAGAGGCATTTTTCTGGATATGTTTTGAAGATTGAGCCAGTGGGATTTCCTAATGGACTGACAGCAAAACAAAAAGAGCAGTCGGCCTGCCTTCAGGATTTTCCAAATGGGGACTTCCCTGGTGGTCCAGTGGCTAAGACTCCACGCCTGCAATGCAAGGGATGTGGGCTCCATCCCTGGTCAGGAAACTAAGCTCCTATATGCCACTTGGTGCAGCCAAGAGATTTTTAAAAAGATAAAAGATTTTAAAAATAAAAAAGATGAGTTTTCACAATATGTGAATATCTGTCATCCAGCCATAATCATGTCTACATTTGGTGTTGGACACTCTTTGTTATTAGGTATTGCCAGACAGAGGAGAGAAAAACAATCTAAACTGGCTATAGTATGTAAAACAACGTGAGGCTTATAGATGATCTCAGGCTGTACACAACCCTGAGAAAATGCTCCATGAAGAGAATTGAGTGACATATCACATAGTCCACAAGATATAGGAAGCAGAAAATGAACTGAGGTCAGTAGCAATGAGTAAAGAACACTGTGTAGAGTTGGTGATCGGTTCTGTTCATGAAAAGTCTGATAGAGCTGATCTTCACTTTGAAAACACTGGCTTCTTGCTAAATTACTTTCTTTTAAAATTAAAATGGTGTCCTGAAATCTCTGCAGCTGTTTGATATCACAGTGAAATTAAGAACAAGGTATGTAGTTGATCAGAACAGTGGCCTGTGCAGCATAATTCTCGCGCACCTTGCCAAGTTTGATCATTCATTCAGTACTGCTTTACAAGTACTTCATTCACATCCTGGTGTCAGGCATGGTTGTCTTGAATTTAAAAGTTGTAGACGCTTAAAATGTTCTAAGTCACTTTGCTCGACCCTGAGTGAAGACCATTAGCTTGGTTCCAGATGCACTGCTGGTCTTAACAAAAAGGTGGAAGAAGGTGGATGTAGCTTCTGAATAGTATCCTGCACTGTGCTGTACCCTGACAATAATTCATACTCACTTCTCTTACTGTTTCCAGGACACTGTGAAGAATTAATTAGACAATGCTCAAGAAGCGTGCACTCCTTAGGGACTGTACTCAGCAAAACTGTAGCAGTCGCCTTCCCATCAGTTCAGTTCAGTCACTCAGTCGTGTCCAAATCTTTGCAACCCCATGAATTGCAGCGCGCCAGGCCTCCCTGTCCATCACCAACTCCCGGAGTTCACCCAAACTCATGTCCATCAGGTCAGTGGTGCCATCCAGCCATCTCATCCTCTGTTGTCCCCTTCTCCTCCTGCCCCCAATCCCTCCCAGCATCAGAGTCTTTTCCAATGAATCAACTCTTCACATGAGGTGGCCAAAGTACTGGAGTTTCAGCTTTAGCATCAGTCCTTCCAAAGAACACCCAGGACTGATCTCCTTTAGAATGGACTGGTTGGATCTCCTGGCAGTCCAAGGGACTCTCAAGAGTCTTCTCCAACACCACAGTTCAAAAGCATGAATTCTTCAGCACTCAGCCTTCTTCACAGTCCAACTCTCACATCCATACATGACCACAGGAAAAACCATAGCCTTGACTAGATGGGCCTTTGTTGGCAAAGTAATGTCTCTGCTTTTCAATATGCTGTCTAGGTTGTTCATAACTTTCCTTCCAAGGAGTAAGAGTCTTTTAATTTCATGGCTGCAGTCACTATCTGCAGTGATTTTGGAGCCCCCAAAATAAAGTCAGCCACTGTTTCCACTGTTTCCCCATCTACTTCCCATGAAGTGATGGAACCATGATTATCCTGAGGTTATTCATAACCTTACATAGATATACACTTTTTTCTTGTGATGAAAAATTTTTAAGATATACTCTGTTAGCTACTTTCATATATACAATACAGTATTAACTATAGTCACAATGTTATATTTATATCCACAGAACTTATCACTATAAGTTTGTACCTTTTGACTCCCTTCACCCCCTTCTCCCACCACCTACCCTGTGCCACTGGCAACCAATCTGTTCTCTCATTCTATGAGGTGTTTTTTGATTGTTGTTTTTAGGATTCCACATGTAAATGAGATCATGAAGCATTTGTCTTTGTGTAATTTATTTCACTTAGCATAATGCCCACTAGAAGTAGATATTCCTCAAAGTGGCCAGCACAGTACTGGGTTCATTCACAGCGGGGAGAAAAGTATGTCCCAGAGTCTGATCTCTTGGAAGAAATAACCATCTCCTTGGGATGTTAGCTACTTAGCTATTTGAATCCTCCCTTCACGTAAAAGTAGTCATCTGTTCAAGTATAGAGAAAAGAATGTAGATTGGTTTTTAATCCCAGGGTCATTAGTATCTGTAATGAGATACTTATTTTTAGAATCACTTAGCCTATTGACCCTTAATTTGTGGTGCTATTTGACTGTTAAGGAATGACTGTGAGAAGATGGTAAGGGAGATAAATATTATTAACCTGATCTTGATCTTTCATTAGCCCCTGTGATATGCAATGCTACTGAATTCAAAAGATACCTGTTTTGGTAGGTTAATTTCTGCAGCAGAGGGAGTTCCTGAAATTTACATTTCTTTTGTATTTAACTCTCTGTAAGAAATGACTTTAAATACTTCTGCCTAGCAAAATGGCAGAATTTTCATATGCTGTAATTATCCTTTCCTTTCTGTCCCCAGATCATTTGTCCCCAAAAAGGATTCAGTTAGAGTGCAAAGGACCCCTCTTTATGTTTATCTCCTTGCTGCTACTGCTGCTAAGTCGCTTAAGTCGTGTTGCAGCCCACCAGGCTCCTGCATCCCTGAGATTCTCCAGGCAAGAACACTGGAGTGGGTTGCCACTTCCTTCTCCAATGCATGAAAGTGATAAGTGAAAGTGAAGTTGCTCAGTTCTGTCCGACTCTTTGTGACCCCCTGGACTGTAGCCTACCAGGCTCCTCTGTCCATGGGATTTTCCAAGCAAGAGTACTGAAGTGGGGTGCCATTTCCTTCTCCTTTATCTCCTTGAGAAGTTATAAATCAATATTGTTCTGTTACCTTCTCGTATTACAGCTGATTGTTATTAAACTTGAAAATATACTTCTTAACTTACAAAGTGACTGTGCTATTTTTGGTCATAATTATAACTTTATAGAAAAGGCTTTATAAACTTTCTCTGAAATATGACCATAAATTTGTATAAAGAGTAAGTAATGTAGAGATTTTACATGCATAGATTCATACCCTGCATGCAGAGATTGGGAAAGAATGAAGTACATCAAAACCTTAGTGATACTGTGAGGCAGCTAATTCTGTTGAGGGATTCTCTACCTTCCTCTGCACAGTGCATTGTTTGACTATTTTTGTCCTTTTGCCAAATGGTTATTTCCCTCTACATCTGCAACAGAAGACAATGAATGTTCTGTGGCCTGGATAGAAAATGTTTATCTGCACCTCACTGTACAATATGTGAACCATTATTGTGGTTAAGAATGAATGACTGGTTTTAAGTAAAGTTATAACAGAAGTCATTAGGAAAGAAGAAGCAAACTTAGTTACAAGATTATCTTTACTTCCCAGGCTCTTTTCCTTTTCTACCTATGGTAATTAAATTTACTTGAAATTAAATTTTACTTGAAAAACAAGAAACAGCATAACATTAATGCCAGAATTAGGTTTCTATAGTGGAATGGTTCCTCAGAATCTATTAGAGATGGAAGAAAAAAACCGAAATATTTTCCAGATTTTCAAAATGAGAAAAATGTCATGAAGATGTTATAACTATAATTTCTTATAATATCTTCATGACATTTTTCTGATTTTGATTTATCTCTAATTAAAGATACACCAAGAGCAAGGTGGCAATTATGTGGTAGATTCCCTTTCTAAGGACATCAGAGTGATTTGAAAGAAAAGTATCTACCAGGATAGAATTCCAGCAACAGGATAGTTCATAGTATGAAAATAGATGATGAGATAGAGAGAAAGTGTGTGTGTGTGTGTGTGTGTGTGTGTGTGTGTGTGTGTGTGTGTGTGTGTGTGTGTGTGCGCATGCGCAACGTGCTCGTGAGAGCCTACATTAGGCAGGAAGTGGTGGAGCAGGAAAGACAACTTTGTGATTATTTCATTGTATTCCTAAAGTTACTTGACTGAATGCTAAAGCATTTTATAAGACTGTTTAATATATTGGAATTTTGTTGCAGTCATTGTCTAGGATTTAGAGTTCCTCCCCGTGGCATAAACAGTTTTCTTTCAGTTCAGTTCAGTTCAGTCGCTCATTCGTGTCCGACTCTTCACGACCCCATGAATTGCAGCACGCCAGGCCTCCCTGTCCATCACCAACTCCCGGAGTCCACCCAAACTCATGTCCATCAAGTCGGTGATGCCATCCTGCCATCTCATCCTCTGTTGTCCCCTTCTCCTCCTGCCCCCAATCCCTCCCAGCATCAGAGTCTTTTCCAATGAGTCAACTCTTCGCATGAGATGGCCAAAATACTGGAGTTTCAGCTTTAGCATCAGTCCTTCCAAGGAACACCCAGGACTGATCTCCTTTAGGATGGACTGGTTGGATCTCCTTGCAGTCCAACCTACACACAAATTGTGGCAAAGGGATTTGTCCTGTAAGAACTTTACTGCTGCACTTTTCTCTTTGTGATATTTGATTTTCCAGCACTCCATTTTGAAATAGTCTGGATATTAGTCTAAGTAATTCAAATTTTAACACTGACACTATGGATTTAGGGAGGTTGACTTAGGTGAAATTAATCTATTTCTTCCATGAGGAAAGTGAAGAGTGTGGCTGTAAACATTTTGAACCTCAGTCCAGAGTTTTGTGATCTGTTGAACACATCACTGATTGCTGAGAATCTAGATACTTGGAAGCTTGGGTGCATGAGCAGTAGTTGAGGCCATTGGATGTCTTCCCATTAAATTTGAGATAAAGTTGCTTTCAAAATAAATTGAATTTTCAACCACTAATCAGTGACCATTTTCATGGAAACGTGGAGTAATTGTCTTGCATTTAGAGTGTACTGTGAGCAATCAAATCTCAGGGGAAGCTTTCTTTATCCAGATGTCAGCCTTAGATTGTCATCAGACATCCAGAGTACAATTTCCATATCTTGTGACAAGATAGTCATTCTAAAATTTGCTCCCTCGAATTATTCAGACATGTAATGATATGTATTTGAGACTGTGAAAAGGTTCCAACTATACAAACTGCTTTTCTTTGCCCATATTTGATTTTGAGGCAGTGGGGAGGTCTCAGACTAGCGGGGAATTTACTCAGTAGTCTATGATGAATTCTCTATGGGTCTTACATTTTCAGTATTATATTATGAAATGCTGTAAATTATAACATGCAGCTATGATGTTGAAAATTAGAAAGGCAAATAATTTGAGACTTCATGGGCACTCAAAATGAGGAAATGATTAGGTTTCAGAAAAATGGATTCTTCTCATCAAACACCTAAATGAACAGTTTTCAACCTAAGTTGACACAGTATTTCTTGAGGAAAGAGAAAAAGTGGTTCTTTCAAGGCTCCTTTTAAAGTTCCTCAGTGTATATACCATACAGATCATTTTGGGAGGCCAACTTATTTAAATATACTAAGTCTGTTTGTTTTCAGAAGAAAAAATAATATTTAGTAAGATCAAGCAGAAAAAAAAGTTTGGGTATTTCTTTAACAGAAGCAAATTCATATTGATGAGTAGATATGATGGCTAAGGAAGACCTATTTGTCTCCACTATTGGGCTACAGCTCACATCTTCACCTATCCTGTCATCAGGAAGCTGCTGCAAGGGCTGACTGCTAACAGCTCAAACCGTCTGCTTCTCTGGGAATTGCTGTTGGCACAACAAGAATTATCTTACCCTTGAAGGAGGCATCTGTTTTCACCCAATGATGGATTGATAAAAGGGTATAGAAGGAGGCCGCCTCACTTCCAGGTGGAATACACTCTGATGTGTAGGTGGCCTCCATTTTTCTCCAAGCAGTCACAGTGCAGCTGGACTCTACTTGAGACCATGTCAAGCTTAGCCTCTTCTGCTCTGACTGCTTCCCTCACTCCCATTCATCCAAGGGCGCTCCCTCAGTAGACTTGTGCACCTGAGCCTGCCTCCGGGCAACCCAATCCAAGACAAAGGTGAATGCTGCGTTTCATCACCTCTACTCTTAATTGTTGGTATCAAACGCAAGAGACACCTGAAGTGATGCACAAGCTGTCGGTTGCCTAGCTCCAGTCATCATACTAAACTAACAATGATGAATGTTTTCTGAGAAGTATGTTCTAATTCTGTAAAGATGAGGCTCAGAGAAAGAGAAAGGCACAGATAGTGACTTTAAGATACTGGTGTATGGGTTATTAAATTTCCATTTTTGACATTTTAAAAGATTTGCTTATTTTGAAAGTCATAAAGCTATATTTTAACATAGTTATAGGTAAGCAGTACAGAGACAGAGATTAAATGGATAACCATTGCACTGCAAAATTCAGAGAATGTAAAAGTATTTCTTACATCTTTTAGCCATGCCTGTGTCTTTCTAAACTATAAATTAGAAAGAGTGCAAAAAGGGGACCCTGATGGAAGTGATAAAATCTTTCTAAGAAATTTTAAGGAAGGCTGGCATTAAGATTCATGAATATCCTGTTACCAGATATCATTACTACCTTCTAGATTTTAATTTGCATATGAATTTATTGAAGCATAGCATTTAACTAATATGCATTTCCCCCCAGACAGTAATTATTCAGGCAAATCTTTAATTAGATCAAGGGAAAATAAATATTCATATACCCTGACTTTGAATTATTTGCACCTTCTATTACAATTCCTTTCTGTCTACTGACTTTAACAAGCCAAGCTCATCCTTTTGTTCCATCAGCATCTTGTATATATGACAGGGTTTCAATATTTATTTGTTTTTTGTTGATATGTTGTGTTTATGTTCTAAGTTTGATAAAAATGCTCGATAAAACTGTGTTTTTAATTTTTCTAAACAACAGTGAAATCAATCTTTTGAGGTGAAATCAATCACTTTCTTCTCATGTAGGGACATGGTTATAGTGGTTACAGTTAGCGGGACTGTTATTATGGGGTAAAGTGGTACCCTGATGTTTTTAATCTTCCTCGCTCCTCATGTGGCAAATAAACATTAATTCCTTATTTTGTTTCTTGTGTGAAAAGCCCTCGAGCAGTTTGTGCTTGTTTTAATGGCACATATTATCTAACTCTCATTAGTAGAGACACAGGAATGTGTTTAGAAAAGGACTTTAAATTTCTGGTTCCTCAGCAAGCTCATGAGAATAACTTACAAATTTCTACCCTCAAGAACTGACAGCACCAAATTTGAATATAGAGAGTTAAATAACTGACCTCAGGTAGTTATCCTAAAACCTGAAACCCATCTAGAGAGCTATAACTGACTTGGTAAGCAAGCTGAAATGTTTCCCTTAATCTTGTTATAAATTTTAGGTTAACAAGCAGTCCTCTTGTTTTCAAGAGTACCTCTCCTAACTAGATCAGAAAGGCTAAAATCTCCCGTGTTAGAAATTAACTTTTATTTATTTATTTTTTAAATTAGTTTGGCTTTTGTTTTGTTTGCTTTACTTATCGTTAAATGTCTAGATGATGTTACTTGTTCAAATAGGGGGGAGTCATCTATTTTCTTGTCTTATAGTCTATAGTACCAGGTGAATGATCCACCAGATCTTTCCCTGAGGACAGATTTTAATAAAGAGGTAGGGATCAAAGGGCTTCACTGAGGGCCCAGCTGGTAAAGAAGCTCCCTGCAATCAGGAGGCACAGGAGACATATGTTTGGTTCCTGGGTCAGGAAGACCCCCTGGAGGAGGGCATGGCAACCCACTCCAGTGTTTTGGCTGGAGAATCCCATGGACAAAGAAGCCTGACGGGCTACACCCCAGAGGGTTGCAAAGAGTGGGACACAACTGAGAGACTAACACTTTCACTTTTCAAGGAATCAAAAGGAGATTTGGCATGGATTTGGATGTCTGGGATGGGGAAAACCCAGAAACTGGAGATAGGTAGCAAAGTTATTTGAGATATTTCCCGTTTCACAGTCTTTCCTACATAGGTCTGTTTGCATTGTCTGTTTGGCGGACGGGAATAACGCATATGCTTTCTCTGAGTCAAAGTGTTAGAGTGTTAGTCATCTGGAATCCTAAATGAAGGGTGCTGACTCTACGGTTATCTTTTTGCAGTACTACTGCAGAGTGTTTTGCCTTCTAATTTGAAAATAAGTCACATATAACACAGATTATCCATTTGTTGCATTTGATATAGTGTAGCAGAATCAGTTTAAGAAATCATTGGAAAATAACTGAAGTATGCACACGTTTTTACAACGTTTATGACTGTGCTAAAGATCGTGGGACAAGAGCAGCCTTTAAAACGTCTTTCAAGACAAATACTGGCTTCTGAATTTAATTACAATTTAGTTCTAGATTCAGGATCAGTGTATTTTTACAGTGAAAACCATTTCACCATGCAAGGCTTCTTTTATCAGCTTTGTCGTTGTATAACAAATCTGTGTGCTATAAATGAGAATTTGGAACAGGAATTTGATGATCTCATACATTCCTTCATTCATTTTGTTCATTAAGCAAGTATTTATTAAGTGCCTACCCAGCGCTCTTCACTGTGCTCAATTCTGGGAATGCTGAGGTGAAAAGGAGGGCAGATACCTGCCCTAATAAAACTCAAGGTCTTTTAGAGGAGACATAGACAGGAAAATAAACAAGATAAGTATAAATCTTGAAAATGCAGTGAAGGGAGCTTAGGAGGTGATGTGAAAGAAAGGATGCGGAGAGGTAACTTTATGGAAGTTGTTGAGTAATGATCCTGCCATGGGTGACGATTGGTGTATCTAAGGTGCAAAGGCCAGGCTTCCTGGTGCACACTGAGTGGTATTGCAGGCCAAGCTGTAGCACAAGGATGGAAAGGTAGGCAAGGCCCCCATCTCTTAAGGTCTTATAGACGAATGAGAGGGTTTTATTGTAAGGAAAGTGGAAAACCATTCATAGTTTTCTAACAGAGAAGCAATGTGATCTAACTGGGCTTCCCTAGAAGCTCAGCTGGTAAAGAATCTGCCTGCAAAGCAGGAGACCCCGGTTCGATTCCTGGGCTGGGAAGATCTGCTGGAGAAGAGATAGGCTACCCACTCCGGTATTCTTGGGCTTCTCTGGTTACTCAGCTGGTAAAGGATCTGCCTGCAATGCGGGAAACCTGGGTTCAATCCCTGGGTGGGGAAGATCCCCTGGAGAAGGGAATGACAATGTTTTTAAGAGATTTCTCTGGAGAAATAGAATACAGGCACAAGGTTGGAAGCTGGGAAATCAGTTAGGCTGCTGAGATGCACGTGCACGAGCGTGGGAACAGTGCGGATAAGTAATAAATGATAGCAATATTTGGAGATAAAACCACCAGAACCTGCTGATTTTAAAACAGAGAAGAAAAACAATAATTAACGATGTCTTCTATTTATTTCTTAATTTGAGCAACCTAGGTGAATGGTAGGGTCATTTATTGAGATGACAGATACCAGTCTGGGGAGGCAGTATCAAGGTGGGGATCAAGACGTAGATTTGGCCACACTGAGGTTAAAATTCTTGTTAGACATCTGATATGGAGATGGCAGGCATACAGCTGAATTGAGTTGATAGCATATAGATCAGAGTTAAAAATGTTGTACATATGCTAGAATGTATACATTTTCAGTGGCAGTTAAAGGCCTAGGACCAGATAAGTTTGCTTCAAGCAGACAATATAGATCAAGAAAATCTAAACTTGACTGATGTCAAGGAATTCATTGTTTAGAAGTCAAGTAGAGAAGAAAGAGCAAGGAAATAAGCCCGAGTTACTGAGAAAGAAGGATAAAAATCAGCAGAATATGGTAACATGGAGAACAACATAATTGGATATTTTGAGAAGGAGACAGGAGGTCATCTGTGGCTAAAAAATGAATCTAGAGACATTGTCATTGAATTTTAAAACACAGAATTTGTAGGTGACCTTGATGAGGAATTTCAGAAGTGTAGTAGACAGACGTCAGATTGAAGTGTACTGAAGCATGATTGGTAGGAGAAAAAGAGGACAGAAAGAAAGTTAACCCAAGTCTTTTAAGGGCTTTTGCTTTGAAATAGGGACAAGAAAAATGGTTGCTGGAGAGAAGATGAGGTCAAAGGAAATGTATATTTTTTAAAGATAAAACACTGTTAACCATGTTTGTGCATACTGATGAGACTGACCTAATAGAAGAAATTCAAGTTACAAGACAAAGATAGTATCTTGCAAAGTCCCAGAGGAGACAAGGCAGGGTGCGATGCAGAGTTAGAAGTTGAAAAAGAGTTGGAAGAGGAGAAGTTGGCCTTTAGTAAGAAAAGAAACTCCTCCTCCATCGTGACAGGAGGGATGGCAGAGAGGATGGGTACAGATGCAGGCAGGTTTGTAGATTCAGTGATAGGAAGGTGGGGAATCCTCACCTAAAAGCTTCTATTTTCTCAATAAAGTAAAAGGTATAATCATGAGCCAAGAATGAGTAAGGGAAGGAATGGGACAGTTTAAGGGAGAATAAAATGTGTCAAATAATCGTTCTGAAGAATAGGAAATTGTCGTTATTAGAAAACAAAAGGACTTTCTGGTACTTTTGAGAGCCATCCGATATTGGCTGCTGTGAATCTGATTTGGAAGCAGTCAGCCCTTTGTGTGATTTCTTCTAGCAATATCAGATGCTCAGATATAGATGTAGATAATGGCAGATAAGGTTTTTCTAGGGTGGCCAAGAAATTGGAATTATTTATAAGGCAGCAACTATAATGATGGATGATGGAATAAAAGTCAGATGAGGAAATAAGTGGGCTTCCCTGGTGACACAGTGGTAAAGAATCTGCCTGCCAAGGTAAGAGATGCAAGAGACCTGGGTTGATCCCTGGGTTGGAAAGATCTCCTGGAGATGGAAGTGGCAACCTACTCCAGCATTCTTGCCTGGAGAATCCCATGGACAGAGGAACCTGGAGGGCAGAGTCCACAGGGTCACAAACAGTCAGAACATGACTAAGCAAATGGAAAACAACAGCAAAGGAAATAATTAGAAGTTGAGAGAATGGTGATGAGCAGTGAAAAAAGTAGATGGGTCAGTGACAGTGATAATGAGGTAGTAGAATTTTTGAGTTGTGTGTGTGAGTAAATGAAAAGGGTAGGAGGATGCAGTCAGTACTGATACTTGTATACAAGATGAAAGCTGGTAAAGAATTCTCAGTTGAAAACTAGGACTGGGATACTGGGGGAGCCTAAGAAGGAGAAGAGGGAAAGGTTGTTAGAAGTGATGAAGTCGAGGAATTAAGACATCAGAGTATTAGATGGGTCATTTCCAGGATGTTGGTCACCCAGAAGGATAACAGAGGAGATACCCATGTTGTCAATGAATCACCTGAGTTTGATGAATGACCCAAGTGAGAAAGTTTGATGTATGACATAGTTGGTTGGCATAAGCAGTTAGAGTTTTTAATGGGATTAATTGTATTACAAATATGAAAATGGGTCAAGAATGCACATCCCCATTTCCTGGCCCCAAGGCACACAGAGTATAAAAGAAAATGGAATAGCGTTCACTAGGAGAGGCTGGTTTAAAGAAAAAAAACAAAACAAAACAAAACTGTGCTCAAATTTGGGTATAGCAAGGGAAAAGAAATAAAGAGAAATTCAGAGTTGAGGAAAGTTTGGTGATCATAGATATGGGATTTTAGAGGACACATGAAAATGTTTAGAGGCGAGGAAAATTAGAAAATTTGCAGAGTCAACTGGAGATGAAAGTCCAAGTCAGAATGAGTGCTTTGATCCAGGAAGTTTGCTTTCTGCTGGTTGCCAGGAAGGTGCAGGATGAAATTAGTCCTGAACGTATCCACATGAAAGGAAGCCCAATCAATTCTGTCTGGGTGCCTGAAGGTTTCCCTGGTGTAATGAAGGTGGTACTCTCCATGGGAGGAGATGGGAATGCGGAGGCTCTGTGAGTACCATTACCAGCTAAGGATATGGGAGTGTTCTTTGGCTTGCCTCAGCCTGGGTCCTGCTCAGTCAGGTGAGTCTTCTGAGACAGAAAATGTCACTCGTATGCGTGTGCATGCTCATAGTGGGTCATGGTTCTCAGCCCTGCCAAGTGAAGTGAAAGTGAAGTTCCTCAGTCATGTCTGACTCTTGGCAACCCCATGGACTGTACCCTACCAGGCTCCTCTGTCCATGGGATTTTCCAGGCAAGAGTACTGGAGTGGGTTGCCATTGCCTTCCCCAGGGGATCCTCCCCACCCAGGGATTGAACCCGGGTCCCCCGCGTTGTAGGCGGACGCTTTACCATCTGAGCTAAGTGTGCTTCAGACTTCTTGCTGTGGAAAATGCTCTGTGCTCAGTGGCAGGGCAAGGAGTGAAGCAAATTAACTTTCATAGAGTGTCTTTCTGTGCTGGTTCTTGACAACCTTGTCTCATTTACTTTGACTTCAGTCTACTTTCCTGCACATTTTGTAAGCAGCAGTCCCAATTCTACTATGATCAGTAAGGCTAGAGAATGGGAAACAACTATTATAACTCCTGTCATTATTACTAACATCTTTAAAATTACCTCATTACAGGAGAAAAAGTCCTGCCCAGGGAGGCCACTTTATTATTATCAAATTATATCTAAGTAGAAATGATCCTGCGTTTAGAACTTGAATTTCTCTGTCCTAATCTTTTTGAAGGTTAGGAAGCAATGGGGCTTATAGTGAAGGTGAATTACATTATCCGTGACAAAAATTAAACTGACTAATAATTAAATTCCATGTGTTCTGTGCTGTTCTTCTAGTATATGCTAAAATAAATGGTTGCAGTTTGAGGAGATGGGAGGGATTTCACCATGAAAAAACAAAATTAAAAATTGTTTAGTTATTAAGGTACTTCAGAACTTGATGGTTTCATTTTGACCTTAAACTTGTAGACTAATAGATTTAGTCTTGGGATTGTCCCAAATAACTGTTGACCAACTAATTTTGAGGGAAGCTGTACCTGGACACACAGTATTAAATATGATGTATTTCCTGACTTGAATAAACTTGCCTTCTAGTAAAAGATGCAGTCAGATGGCACCTTACCATCCTCATGGAAGGGCAGGGAAGCTAAACTTGTCAGGACAGACTTCTCAGATGAATGGAGCTCTAAACAGCAACAAATAATTTTCTCTGTGACCTCTGCATGAAATTAGAATCAATTTTTAAATTTACTATTAAAATGGTTATCTAGAAAAATCACACTTTCAGTGACATCTTAATTGGTAGCAAGTTAGTTATAAATAAGTTCAGTGTATTCAGTTGTTATCTATATGGAAGAGATTAGATTTTAATTATGTAATTATTAAATTAATACATTAATTATAAAATTTGCTAAAATAAAAAAATTTAAAAATAGTACTGTTTCTCCTCTCTTGTTTCAGTGGGTACATGTTTTCCCATATCTTCTGTAAATATAAGAAGCAGAAATAAGTCAAACTTAAAAGTATATTTGAGAAGCTATGAGATCTGATTCTGGAGAAACCTCAGGATAATAAAAATAAAAGAGAAAGTATTTTTAATTTTGTTATTGACCATTGTAAAATGTTTACATGTTCAAGAATGTATTCCTATAACTTTAACTCAACTCACCTTTTATTTGATATTTCTTCTTAAGATTTAATTACTCTTAGGAATAGTAATGACTCATTCATCCAACAAATATTTATTTTTCCCCTACTGTATGTAAAGTACCATATGAGTTCTTACTATGGTATGAAGATAAACTAGACAGGAACCTCTAGCCGTAGCATCTTACAAATACAATCTAATTACAAATTAAATACAGTCATCTCTCAGTACCCTTGAAGGGTATTGGTCCCAGGACACCCCTTCCCACTCCAGGTTAGCAAAGCCCATGGATACTCAAGTCCCTTAAAATGATGTCATGTTTGCCTATAACCTATCGTTGTATTATATATGTACATATTTTAACTACTTTTGTAAATTCAGTTTTTAATATAATGTTTCCCTTTTTGTAATTATTGAGTAGAGTATATTTTCAAGGTTTTGTTTAACTTGCAATTCTAGGAGTGTCCATCCTTTTTCTTTCTTTTTTAAGTAAAAATAAAGTATAACCTCATCCGCTTTGCATGCATCTGGCTTTAGAAAAGGAGGAAGCAAAGAAAAAAAAAAAAAAACAAGGAGGAGGAAAAAGTGAAAAAGTCAAGTATCTTTTAAAATATGAAGTGAAATATGTAGCACAGTATTCTTGCCTGGAGAATCTGACGGACAGAGGAGCCTGGTGGACTGCAGTCCATGGGGTTGCAAAGAGTCAGACACGACTGAGCTACGAAGCTCACACGCATGTACTTCCTGTATTCTTACTCCTTGGAGGCTATTTCTGTGTACTTTGTAATTCCTTGTCCCTATTTTATTTTTTCAGTTCATGATTTTTAGTATGTGCCTCTGGAAATTGAGCACTCTATATGTAATTATTTCAGCAGAAGCAGTTCTTGTATCCCTTTAAAAATATGGAGCACAGAGTGGGGTTGAGGCACGATTGGAGGGACAGATTTATGTCTCTACTTGTCTCTAGGTGAACTCTCACCTTGAGTCAGGAAACAAACCACCCCATGTCCAGACTGGATCCCGCCCTTTTTTCTCCTCTATTTTTCTTCTTCTTTGATCGTGTTATGTAAACTTTGTCCAGGTTCTTCTCTTTCTAAGTCCCCTTCTAATATGTGAGAGGATGAGCACAGATACCAGGATTTGGATTGTGAGCAAAACCCAGCTTTTAGCCCTCTTATTTTCTCCTTTACCAAAGTTACAGGAGGAAAGATGGGATAGTGGTTACATAACTGATGTATAATTTGGCCCTAAGTCATGACATATATTAATACATTTCTAAACTGTCACTTTAGAACTTGATATGAAGTTTCTAAATAAAAGATAAGGTATGACATTTATTTGGCCAGAGTTGAGAGCTTTGGTTTTCACAATTGGCAAGAAATTTTCACTTCAAGAAGATATATATATTTTTTAATGATTTTATTGACAGAGACTAGAGCTCCTCTTTATGTCAGCTGGGAACATGCTTGCGTAGTACAAACCTGCTCTTATGAAATAAAATAATTCATTAAAGCTGTGTCCCCTTACACTTTGCCGACAGATAGCTGGCACTTGCCATGAAAAGGAACAAGAAATCATTCTCAGATGTTCCCTTACATGGTGTCCAAATGTAGCAGCTCCTCTAAATCAGGAAGTCTAAGTAGACTTCTGGGAAAAACCTTTCCAGGTGTTCTGACACTGACTACATATATATATTTATATATGTGTATGCATACATACACACTGAATATATATATGTATACATATACATATATATGTACATACATACATATTTTAATTTAAAAAGGTGCTATCAAAGGAAAAACAGAAGTTTGCTTAATAAAGTAGAAGGATAAACTCCACTAGAAGTTGCTTTGTAAATGTCCTGATAAAATACTGTTTGATGCACTCATTAATTAATGCCTCCTTGGGTGATTCTCTTTGAGGACCAACAATCAGTGACTGATAGAACATTTCCTGCACATCTTCCAATGTCCTGAATTGAGAATGTCAGTAACTGTGTCCTTCCCATGTCAATTCACAAATAGGAGGAAGTAAAGTTCTTCTGCACCATAAAGTTGGCACAATGAAGGAATAAACTTGTTATCCCTTTGCCCTCTTGGTTGGGTAGTAAAATTCCTCTATGGTTTGTATATTTGTGAATGCCTTGCCAGGGGAGTTTAAAGTAGAGCCTTGTATTAGTATCTTAAGAGTTTTTTTTTTCAACCCTTCAAAGGCACATAAGAGAATCTTTTGTGAGTATGATGTGTGAGCTCTATCTCCTTAATGTTTGAGCACTAAGAACCCAGATATCACTACTAAGCCACCTGGTGTCTAGTCCTTGTGTGGGTATTCCAGGGAGAGGACTGAAAACACAGCTGTAGTTGGGTTGTTTTGGGGTGTGGCTCTTTTGGCCTGTGTGTCCCTTTCCAGTGTTGTTCAAGTGCTGCCAGTTGCATGTCAGTTACCTTCTATTATTTCTTTTTAAAAGCTTTCGTTTATTTTTCTGGAATTGAGCTGCAGGAGTTGCTTGTATATTTTTGAGATTAGTTGTTTGTCAGTTGCTTCATTTGCTATTATTTTCTCCCATTCGGAAGGCTGTCTTTTCACTTTGCTTATATTTTCCTTTGTTGTGCAGAAGCTTTTAATTTTAATTAGGTCCCATTGGTTTATTTTTGCTTTTATTTCCAGAATTCTGGGAGGTGGATCATACAGGATCCTGCTGTGGTTTATGTCGGAGAGTGTTTTGCCTATGTTCTCCTCTAGGAGTTTTATAGTTTCTGGTCTTACATTTAGATCTTTAATCCATTTTGAGTTTATCTTTATGTGCGGTGTTAGAAAGTGATCTAGTTTCATTCTTTTACAAGTGGTTGACCAGTTTTCCCAGCACCACTTGTTAAAGAGATTGTCTTTACTCCATTGTATATTCTTGCCTCCTTTGTCAAAGATAAGGTGTCCATATGTGTGTGGATTTATCTCTGGGTTTTCTATTTTGTTCCATTGATATATATTTCTGCTAACCCTAACCCTAACCCTAAATAGACATTTCTCCAAAGAAGACATACGGATGGCTAACAAACACATGAAAAGATGCTCAACATCACTCATTATTAGAGAAATGCAAATCAAAACCACAATGAGGTACCACTTCACACCAGTCAGAATGTCTGCGATCCAAAAATCTGCAAGCAATAAATGCTGGAGAGGGTGTGGAGAGAAGGGAACCCTCCTACACTGTTGGTGGGAATGCAAACTAGTACAGCCACTATGGAGAACAGTGTGGAGATTCCTTAAAAAATTGCAAATAGAACTACCTTATGACCCAGCAATCCCACTACTGGGCATACACACTGAGGAAACCAGAATTGAAAGAGACACATGTACCCCAATGTTCATCGCAGCATCGTTTATAATAGCCAGGACATGGAAACAACCTAGATGTCCATCAGCAGATGAATGGATAAGAAAGCTGTGGTACCTATACACAATGGAGTATTACTCAGCCGTTAAAAAGAATACATTTGAATCAGTTCTGATGAGATGGATGAAACTGGAGCCGATTATACAGAGTGAAGTAAGCCAGAAAGAAAAACACCAATACAGTATACTAACACATATATATGGAATTTAGAAAGATGGCAATAATGACCCTGTATGCAGGACAGCAAAAAAGACACAGATGTGTATAACGGACTTTTGGACTCAGTGGGAGAGGGAGAGGGTGAGATGACTTGGGAGAATGGTATTGAAACATGTATAATATCATGTAAGAATCGAATTGCCAGTCTATGCCCGATGCAGGATATGGCACGCTTGGGGCTGGTACGCGGGGATGACCCAGAGAGATGTTGTGGGGAGGGAGGGTGGGGGGGGGTTCAGGTTTGGGAATGCATGTACACCCGTGGTGGATTCATGTCAATATATGGCAAAACCAATACAGAATTGTAAAGTAAAATAAAAAATAAATAAATTAAAAAAAAAAACAAAGAGAACAATAAAAACATACTACCTGAAAAAAAATAAAATAAAAGCTTTCGTAAGAATAATTCAAATTAGCTTCCATTTGTTATATTTTCTTGTTTAAAAATAATTTACATTTCATTTGTGGTCTTTCCAAACAATATATTATTGTTAAAAGGGGAATTTGTAAATGATACCATCTGCCAGCTAACGGAAAGCCTAGTTAGCACTCTGTCTACACAAAGAATACCGATTTTTTGTTATGTTGTATAATCTTGGTTTAACTGACTGCTTTTTTTAACTACCAGAAATTTATAAATAAATAATAATTTAAATGAATAGTACACCATAGCTAGTTACAGATACTACTTACCCATTATAGAAGATTTTATAAGCACTGACATTTAGGAACAAAAATAAATTAAAAATATGTATAAAAATTGGAAACCTGATAAAAATGAAAGAAATATGGACAAATGAATCCAAATGAATCCAAATATCACACATATTTGGATTCAAATTCTAGATAAGGACCTGTCTTCACTGACAAAGGAATAAGTATTGTAACTTAGCTTATGTAAAAAGACTCATTTCCAATATTGACATTTGTCTGTAGATACAAATAGGCAAGTGAGATATATCAAGGTTTGAGGAAAACCAGCTGGTAAGATGGTCACCAAACTCAGCTGGCAAATGAAATCACAGTTTATCTTTTTTCACTGTAGCATTGTTGCAATAGCAACATGGCTGTGTTAATTGTTATACATCTGTCTTTGGACTATTAATATAGTTATAGCTAAAAATATGGTATATTTGCATGTATTATTTATTATAGAAAGATAAATATAAAATATTCTTAAACAGAAGACAGTCAATTTTAGAGTTCCATAAAGCATTATCATTTTTTGCTAACAAAATATTGATATAAAAATTATTCATATTTACAAGTAAATCTTCAATAAAAAATCTGGAACAATGTACACGAAGCTCTTACATCTATCTCCTTTGTGGAAGGAGGTGGAAGGGGAAGGAGGTAAAAGTGGCAGTTTACTGCATGAAGGGAAGCCTCGTATTATACTCTGTACAAGTCTGTATTATTCGATTTTTTTTTTTTTTACTTTATGCAAGCTTTATTTTCGTTGCAATACAAGAAGCAAAATAGGAATCAAAGTTGATACCTCCCGTGTTGTACTTTAGTGTCAAGAAACAGGGATTCTTAATATACACCTAGGTAAGAGGGCGTGGGCGTGCTGGTGTTCATTCTCCTGTAATTATTTTCTTATTGGCATATAGTTGGTTTGCAGTGTTGCGTTCGTTTCTGCTGTACAGCAAAGCGAGTCAGTTACACATATATACACGCTCTTTTAGATTCTGGTCCCGTATAGGTTATCACAGAGTACTGAATAGAGTTCCCTGTGCTATCTATACAGTGGGTTCTTAGTGGTTATCTATATTACATATAGTAGTATGTATATGTTGAATTTGTTTTTAAGATACAGATATATTTATGTTGTTTCTGTAAGTAAAATGTAAGGAATATAACTTAAAATCACCAAAACCAATAAGTTTAGTTATTAAATCACTGTAGCATTTTTTTTTTAAAGAAACTAAACTTCTTGAGATATTGTACATCTGTCTTTAAGATCCTACAGAATTGTTATTCTTTCTAGCCTATTTTACTTTCCTAATCTCAGAAAGACACATTTTTGAGAAGAAAGGGAACATTTATTTTTTTATTTTTATTTATTTTTATGATAAATTTATTTATTTTAATTGAAGGTTAATTACTTTACAATATTGTATTGGTTTTGCCATATATCAACATGAATCCACCACGGGTATACACGTGTTCTTACTCAATACACTGATTGGGAGCCCACAGTGAGTCTGAAGTATTCACAGTGCAATCATTAAATACCAGAAACTCATACCATGTGGATGTATATAATAGACCCCAAAGAATGATTTAGAAAATTATCATATGGAGTCATAAATACCGGGGTGGGAGTGGGGAGGCACATTTTCTGAGGTGAAGGAAATCTTAACTACTTAGAATGAGAAGTCAAAATCAGGCATTTGAAGAAAGAGACATTCTTATGGGCAAAGAGAGAGGGAGCATTTAAGGCATATTCATGGAGAAGGAAATGACAACCCACTCCGGTATTCTTGCCTGGAAAATTCCTTACTCCTGGAGTTGCAAAGAATCTGATGCAACTGAGGGCACACACACAAGGAGCAGAGATCAAGACAGATGAAATGCAAAACCGATGAAGCATTTTGAAGAATCTAATGGGGAAAAACAAGTTGAAGTGAATTGTGAATGGGCTTATAAATCAATTGTAGAATTAGAGCTGCCAGAGGAGGTGACAAGTGGCATAAAAATAGATGCCATACATTGAAATGACAGAGCAAGTTTGGAGTAGAATTGAGAATGACAGCTGTGTGCATTAGGTTTTAGAAACAAAAGTGTAATATACGGAAAGGATTAGAGCTGGGCCAACCAAGAACTATAATCTGCCTCCTCTTGGCTTTTCTAGGTGTATCTGTGTTATCCTTTTTTTCTTTCTTGGCAGATGAGTTTACAGGGACTCTCAGTTCACACTGCCACAGACAGTCACTTCCCCAGCTCCCTCTCTGCATGGTGTACTCCCATACACAGAAGTACTGGGATCCCCTCTCACCCAAATCTCTCATCACAAAGAGAGAGGAGTCTGATTAGCCAAGCTTGCTTCTAGAACCCATGAAGTCACCCTCCAGTGAGAAGTTGTGAGCTGCTGCTTGTGCAATCATGACTCCTGTGCATTAACCCCAGTGTGGGAATGCAGTTCTCAGAGAAAGTGGGAAGTCGAGTTGTCAACCAGACACCTTCTCCCTCTATTAACTCTATAGCTATTCACCAGGTAATAGCCATTGTAGATATTTCCCTTTTGGAATGATGATTAATAAAAATAGTTCTAAGAAATATTTTGAGATGAAGCATTGCTCCCATGCCTCTGCTCACACCAGTTCACCACCAATAATAACTATGTTTATTTTAGAACTTTGCTGATCTGAGAGAAAACAAACAGGGATTTTAGTCAAAAGGAAAATAGACTTCTGTCCAATCAAGAAAAATTGAAACCAATCATGGAATTTTTTTTCCAGTTTTCAAATGGAGCCTACGTCTTTAGATATTGCTTTCTACATCTTAAATCTATTTGAATGTAATCAGCTAATATCTACAGAGTCTGATCATTCTTTGCTGCCCCTATTTCACAAGTGGAAAACAGAAGCACTTAAATTGTCTCAAAGCTACATGAGACTGAGAACAATGGACTCGAATCAACAAACCCATCACTTTAAGTAATGGAAAAGTCTCTGATGCTAGAAAGAATGCCTGGGAGAGACAAAAAGGCATAAACCATGACAAGTAAACGATATAAAAAGTTAATAATTGTGAAAGACAGCTAGTGAATGGGTGAACTCCCCAGCGTTGCACAATTAACTAGTAAGTCACTTGTATGGTGTTAAATGTTATAAGTTCAGAGGAAAGTGATATTTAGCATGATTGGAGGTGTTCAGCAATTTATGTATTCCCAGGTAGAGACATTCTCCTTAAATTGAGCAATTAAAACAGAATTTGTTGTAAAAAGGAAAATATGCTGCTATTTATAAGACATAGTCACATAAAGGGGACTGGAATTACAGAAAGTGAAAGTGTTAGTTACTCAGTCGTGTCCAACTCTTTGCTGCCCCATGGACTGTAGCCTGCCAGGCTCCTCTCTCCTTGGGATTCTCCAGGCAAGAATCCTGGAGTGGGCTGCTATTTTCTTCTCCAGGAGATTTTCCTGACCCAGGGATCAAACCTCGGTCTCCTCTATTGAAGGCAGATTGTTTACCATCTGAGAAGTAAATAAAATAAAAACTAGGAGATGTAATTGATTTTCAGTAACACATGAATGGTATAGACGATGAGGGCAAAGACAAAGTAAGGACCAAAATCACAGAAATTCAAGGAAAGCAAGAACTGTAATTAAGCATAAGCTGTTGCAGGAAGGGGAACCCATTCCAGGGCCTGAAACTGGGCTCTTGTCTAACACTTGGAAATGAATTATCTGAGGAGACACATGTGCTGACAAAGCAAGACATTTTATTGGAGAAGAGTGCCCGGGTGGAGAGCACTACGGTAAGGGAACCCAGGAGAACTGCTCTGCCATGCAGCTTGCAGTCTCAGGTTTTATGGTGATGAGATTAGTTTCTGGGTTGTCTTTAACCAATCGTTCTGACTCAGAGTCCTTCCTGGTGGTGCATGCCTTGTTCAACCAAGATGGATGCCAGCGAGGATTCTGGGAGGTGGTTGGACATGTGGTGTCTCCTTTCAATCTTCCCCGAACTCTTCCGGTTGGTGGTAGCTTATTAGTTCTGTGTTCCTTACCAGGACCTCCTTTCATAAAACACAACTCATGCGAATAGTTACTATGGTGCCTGGCCAGGGTGGGCTGTTTCAGTCAATCAGTGTGCTTCCCCTAACAAAGCTGCACAGAATGAAAGGTAAAAATTAGTGAATCTGTGGTAGGAAGCCCAAGTAGGCAGGTTTATAGAAGGAATTCATAATGTGGAACTGAATATGTTAAAAATGAAGATCATTCCTTGTTTTTAAGATTATCAGAGCCATGGTTACTCACTTGGTTCCAGAACTGTCTTCCAGTTCGTAATAGTGAGACCAGGCTGGTGATACCTCATGATTGTGAACTTCCATATGATCCCCTCACTTTTATAATGCCACATGTGTCTTTATAATGAGTCCTGGCCTGAGTGAGTCTCTGTTCTTTATAACTGAAAGGCCCAAGTAGGATGAAAAATAAGTACGGTCAATTTCTTAGCTTGGGCTGCCACAGCAAAATACCCATAGACTTGATGTAAACAACAGAAATTTATTTTTTCATAGTGCTGGAGGCTGGAAGTCTGAGACTAGGGTACTAGCATGGTCAGGTTCTGGTGAGAACTCTTTTCCTAGATTATACCTTCTCACTGTGTCCTTACGTGGCAGAGAGAGAGCAAACTCTTGGTATTTCTTCTGATAAGGGCATTAACTCATCATGAAGGCCTAACCCTCATGACTTGGTCTAGGCCTAATTACCACCCAAATGCCCTGTTTCCACATATCATCACACTTTGGAGTGAGAGCTTCACCATATAAATTTGCAAAGGTCAAGCGTCAGTGTATAGCAGTCAGAAAAGAGAAAAAGTAAGGAAGGCATTCATTGAAACCCTGGGTGATTGGAAGAATATTCATACTGGTGATAGATTTGGTGAAATTAAGATGAGATGAACCTATTTAGATTCAGTTCAGTTCAGTCACTCAGTCGTGTCTGACTCTTTGCGACCCCATGAATCGCAGCACGCCAGGCCTCCTTGTCCATCACCAACTCCCGGAGTTCACTCAAACTCACGTCCATCGAGTCAATGATGCTATCCAGCCATCTCATCCTCTGTCGTCCCCTTCTCCTCCTGCCCCCAATCCCTCCCAGCATCAGAGTCTTTTCCAGTGAGTCAACTCTTTGCATGAGGTGGCCAAAGTACTGGAGTTTCAGCTTTAGCATCATTCCTTCCAAAGAACACCCAGGGCTGATCTCCTTTAGAATGGACTGGTTGGATCTCCTATTTAGATTAGGTGAGCCCAATTTTAGACATGTTTTAGTTATGATAACTTCAAGGTGATCAAAAACAGTGAAATACTAATGTTTAAAACTCTGGAAAGCTTATGCATGATGTGTTAAGATATGTTTGTTTAATTTATTTGACTAAGCATTTATTGGGACTTCTACATCTGAAAACTTAAACCTGAAACTTCCCTCAGTTTTAGGACATTTTGTCCTGTTATTGCTTTACATTGCTTTATTTGCTTACTCTCTGTTTCTGGAAAGCTTATTGCCTAATATTAGAATCAGTCTTCCATATCGTTTGACTTTTCTTTCATTCTTTCTATGTCTCTGTATTTTCAACTGAGAATTCCTTAGCTGTTGTAGTTTGTTCTTCAGCTGTAAGTTACTCTGATTCAGCTTATCTATTGCTGTTTTTTGTTTGTTTGTTACTCTATGTGGTTTGCAGGATCTTAGTTCCCCAACCAGGGATCAAACTATTCCCCCTGCAGTGGAAGCAGGGGGAATCCTAAGCACTGGATTACAATTTAAATGTCAATGATCATTTTTGTCATTTCTTGGAAAATTAATTGACTCTTTGTGGATGTTATAGGCTTTTATATCCCTGATGACATTAATTATATTTAATCTAAATTTTTAAGCAGTTTGTTCTGTTAACTTTGTTTCCAGATATATTAATATGCCTTACCTGTTTTCCATGGCATTGGCTTTCCTCAGCTGTCTGTGCACTCACCTTTGTAATTGAGATTCCTTGTTAGCTCATGAAAAAGTCTAGTGAAGTGATTAAGGATACAAAGTCCAGAGCCCCAGAGCTGGGGATGTGACTAATGACTTCACATTTCTGCACCTCAGTTTCCTCATCTTTAAAATGAAGGCCATTATAGCCCTTAGCTATAAGGTTTTGTGAGTGGCTCTAATTAAGTGGCTAAAAAAGTGGCTTTTTATTTTTTTTAAAAGTGACTTTAATTGAGCCACAATTAAGTGGCTTGTGAGAATTAAATGTTTAAAAGTTTTGGAAGACAGCCTACCACATACCCCGTCCTTAGCACTCAACCAACCAGTCAATCTTAAAGGAAATCAACCCTGAATATTCGTTGGCAGGACTGAAGCTGAAGCTCCAGTATTTTTTGGTCATCTGATGTGAACAGACAACTCATTGGAAAAGTCCCTTATGCTGGGCAGGATTGATGACAGAAGGAGAAAGAGGCATTAGAGGATGAGATGGCTGGTTGGCATCACGGATGCAATGGACATGAAGTTGGGCAAACTTTAGGAAATGGTGAGGGACGGGGAGGCCTGGCATGCTGCAGTCCATGGGGTGGCAAAGAGTCAAACATGATCAGGCGACTCAACAACGACAGCAGCACTCAATAAGTATTGGCTTTTAATGGAGAAGGAAATGGCAACCCACTCCAGTATTCTTGCCTGGAGAATCCCATGGACGGAGGAGCTTGGTGGGCTACATTCCATGGGCCGCAATGAGTCAGACATGACTGAGCGACTTCACTTTCACTTTAATGTTATGAGAATAATGAAGTGTTTATTATTAATAAATATTAGCTGTTGGTATTATGTGACTGCCGAAGTGTTTTACTGCAGCCAGACCCCAATGACTGTGTGAGAAGCTAGGATGTGCTGCTGGGGGGAGTATACCAGTAGTTCGTCTTCTGAGTCTGGGGACTTTCTGTTCCTAGTGAATGTAGTCATTCACTTGGGGCATTTACAGCTCCAAAGGGATGGCTGGAGTCTGAAGATGTGAGTGGGCAAGCATAATGGCTCTTTCTCACTCCAAGTGTGTGTTGAGGTGGAGGGCTACCAGCCACTCCAGTTCGACATGACTGCTCTTCACTGTACTGGAAGTGTGTCAGCCTGTGGGTCTCTCTCTTCTGTCATTTGTAAGGATTTATGATGAGAGAGTGAAGTGAACCCTGTGCTCTGACCTGTTTCTTGAGCAGATCCTCGGTGGCTGCTTCTAATGTGAATTGCATAATCCTATTTGACAAACAGTTGTGTAATTTTGACATAACCTTTTCTCTTCCACTCAGTCTTAGTATTTGCCCCCTGTCAAATTGGTCATTTTTAGCTATGGACATGTGGCAGTCCTCAAAAGTGTTATAAAGATAAGGTCATTATTTCCATTCGATAGTTTAGGATATGTGGCTGTAATGTCTAAACAGATCCGTTAATACCACGGAGTATGGATTTTTCCTTGTGAGCTGAGGTTTTCATTAATTGATTTAGAAAGAAGGCTTGGGAAAAACTGGAAAGCATCTTAAGTCCTTGGCTTTTTTGAACTACTAGAAGAGACGTAAGAGTTCCTTCACCTGTTCCTTAGATGAGCTTTCTCAATTATTTTCATGGAATCAAATAGCATCATCAAGGGCAGAGAATGAGAAGATGTGAAGACATAAGGTCCCTGAGAGCATCAGTGTGTTTCCTCCACATCCCGAAGAATATTCTGAATAGGGGATTAGCTGCACAGCAGCAGCAGCCGCCACCAGAAGCACTGGGTTGGAAGCGGACTCAATTTTCCAAGCAGGGTGCCAGTGAGGCTCTCGGGTGTTTTGAAGAGATGATGTAGTCAGTGTCTGAGCTCATGCAGGGTGATGGCGGGGGTGCTTTCACCCTTCCCTGCAGAGCTGTCATTTTAGCAACTGATTAAAATGATGCTGGTGGAAAGACTTGGAAGGAAGATGAGAATTGATGTTGATTCTCTTTCCCTTTTGAGCTCATAAGTGTTCTTATTGCCTGGAATTTGCTGCTCATTAAACCTCTCCTCGGTAGAGAGGGGAATGCCTGTAATGCCCTATCTAAGGAGTGAGGTTTGTGTGACATGCTTTGAAACCTCATACTGTAATTTCTTTTCTCTGGCGCATCTAACTTCTCTGAGTTGGATCTAAGTCATTGACCCAAAAAATACCTGATGGCATCAATTTGGCACTAAAACTCTCCCTGACTCAGCTGGTTAAAGAAACTTCTGGTTCATCAGAAATAAAAGTTTAGGATTAAACAAAAAATTTAAAACAGAGCAATAAATTTGACAGCTCAGTATTCAGTTCAGTTTAAAATGGGCTGCCCTTTTGTTAAAATGATAGCATTTTCATCTATGGTAGTTCCCATCTTCAGTTTTGGGTTTTTGTTTGTTTGTTTGTTTGGTTAAAGAAAGAAGAGGAATTTCAAAAGGAATCAAGAGATGACGTTTTCCTTTTACACGTGCAAATGATAAAGGGAAACTTGACTTTCATAATTAATCTTTTTGTTTTGCAACTTGTTTCCACATCAATTAAAAAGGAAACTGCTGCTGCTGCTGCTAAGTCACTTCAGTCGTGTCCAACTCTGTGTGACCCCATAGACGGCAGCCCACCAGGCTCCCCCATCCCTGGGATTCTCCAGGCAAGAACACTGGAGTGGGTTGCCATTTCCTTCTCCAATGCATGAAAGTGAAAAATGAAAGTGAAGTCGCTCAGTCCTGCCCAACTCTTAGTGATCCCATGGACTGCAGCCTACCAGGCTCCTCTGTCCATGGGATCTTCCAGGCAAGAGTACTGGAGTGGGTTGCCATTGCCTTCTTCAAAAAGGAAACTAAGTCATTCCAAACCTATCACATTCTCCTAAGTGAAATAGAATGCATAAACTAGTAGAGTTTAGTGATTTGGATCATGAATAAAGCCCTGGCTCGTTCCCATCCTATCTCTAGGTGGCATGAGCAAGAAAGACACTTACCCTTTCTGAGATTCACTGTCCTCATGCAGCATATACTAGGAATAGTTGTATCTGCTTTACATATAGTATTGTTCAGAGGACCACATAAGCCAGTATACACCAAGTGCATAGAACAATGCTTGTTGCATAGAAACACCATGTATGTGTTTGATATTTGTATTTCTTTTAAAGGAAACCACCTGAAATTATGGGGAAGCTTAAGTTCTTAGACTATCTAAAATAAGATTATTTCTGAAGCTGTTTGTGAAAATATTTTATGTGTAGTAAATTATTACCACGTAGCTTCCAAACTACAGATAGGATGCATTCTAATTACACAGTAATTTTTCCTATTGGTATCATTGTTTTCTGAAATTAAAATGTTTTTCTTTCCTTTGGATGACTCAGTATAAAAGTACAGAAAACATAATGTGTTACCTTTGAAAGGAAAATATTTATCAGTAAGCCAATAATACTGATATTTGTCATTAATATTATAGGTCATTATTGACTGGGAGATTTTTGCAGCAACTAATGCCTGTGGCTGGCAATTTGTTATGTACGTGAATATTGAAACACTCTGGTCAATAACATTTGGTTAACAAAAGGTGTATTAATACACCTCTGGTCAATATGTTGTTGATTCATTTTCAGAGATGATAACAAAAGAAATAACATTAAGCTTTTGCATTTGTTAAATGATGATGACTTTTAAGGTAAATATAAATGGACTAGTGGCGGAATCACCTATGATTCTTAGGCAGTTTTCTCTGTATCTATCTTATTAACTGTCAATGAAAACCAAGGTGTCTATCTAACCCCTCAAATTCAACATATTTGAAACATCAGTCTTAATCATTTATGTCTGTTTCCCTCTTTTTCTACTCCTCCAGCTTTGCCCCTCTGTTGCCTCCATCTGCAGATGTATACACATACATCTCTGCTCAACTTCCTTGTCAGATGTACCTTTGTTTTCCTAATTCCCAGTCCCAAAGATTGTGCTTACTCACTTAGTTGTGACCCCTTGGACTGTTGCCTGCCAGGCTCCTCTGTCCACTGGCATTCTCTAGGCAAGAATACTGAAGTGGATTGCCATGCCCTCCTCCAGGAGATCTTCCCAACCCAGGGACTGAACCCAGGTCTCCCGCATTGCAGGCGGATTCTTTACCAGCTGAACTATCAGGGAAGCCCCACAAAGAATAGGTTGATTCATAATTTATTTAATTTATAATTTTTCTATATTACGTTCATTCAGCAGGCAACTAAATCTTAGTGAACGTTCCTTTAAAATAGCCCTTGTTTATATTTTATTCAGTACCATGGAAGGACTCTTGTTACTATCCCTTCTTTTCCATCACCTTTCATGACTTAAGACAGAACCCTCCATTTCTGATTGTCTTCTTCCCATATTAATACTATATTCAGCAACCTGTTTTTGTTGATCTAATTATATTTTATTAGTGAATCCAGATGTCAAGATGCTCATTGTCTTAAAAATGTTGCATTGGTTAATTATATTTTGTGTATGGGTAGATGAAAAATGAACATGGGATGATAAAAAATCATATCATTATATCACAAAATAATATTCAAAGAAATTTAGATTATGCTCAGCTGTGCTCAGTTGCTTTAGTCATGTCTGACTCTTTGCCGTCCATGGACTGTAGCCCACCAGGCTCCTCTGTCCACAGGATTCTCCAGGCAAGAATACTGGAGTGGGTTGCCATGCCCTCCTCCAGGGGATCTTCCCAACCCAGGAATCGAACCCATATCTCTCGTGTCTCCTGCATTGCAGGCAGGTTCTTTACCCACTGCCACCTGGGAAGCCCCGTGTATCATAAAATAATATTAGAAGAAGTTTAGTTTAATTGGCTGATTGAGGTAGATATTAATTTTCTATTTAGAGCTAATGCATTAGATTCTTGTGCTAGTGCCTTAAAACAGAAACTTTTCTCTTCAGTTCTGGAGGCCTGACTCCCAAAATCAAGGTGTCATTATGGCTGTTCTCCCCGTGGGGTTCTAGGAGATAATCTGTTTTTTGTCTTTTCTAGTTTCTGGTTGTTGCCAGCTTTTTTGGCTTGAGGCCACATTTCTCTGCTTTATGTTCATCTGGCCTTCTCCTCTGTATCTGTTCTTTTCTGTGTCTCTAACAAGGATACTTGTCTTTGGACTGAGGGCCTGCAAGGTTTCATTTTAGTGTCAACCTGGCTAGGCTCTGATGCTCAGTGTTTGGACAAATGCTAGTTTAGGTATTTCTGCACAAATATTTTGTAGATGTAATTAACATTTATTTATAATTAGTTAATTTAAGAACATTATCCTTAATAATGTAGGTGGACCTCATGCCATTAGTTGAAAACCTCAGAGATAAACTGGAGGTTTCTAGGAAAAGAAGAAATTCTACTTTAAGACTGACATAAAAAAATTGCCAGCATTTCCAGTCTACTGGCCTGCACTACAAGTATGAGACTCAAGACTGCAGGACCTCTTAGTTAAATTTCTAGACCTACCGTATGGATTTTAGACTTACCAGTGAAGCTCCAGTATTTTGGTCATCTGATACAAACAGGAGACTCATTGGAAATGTCCCTGATGCTGGGAAAGATTGATGGCAGATGGGAAGAGGGTGTCAGAGGATGGGATGTCTGGACAGCATCCCCGACGCAGTGGGCATGAACTTAGGCATGCTTCAGGTAATGAGGGATGGAGGGGCCTGGTGTGCTGCAGTCCATGGGTTGGCAAAGAGTCAGACATGACTGGGCGACTGAACAACAACAACAATTGCATGAGCTCATTCTTTAAAATTCATCAGTCAATGTCTGTCTCTGTCTCTCTCTGTTTCCTATTGGTTCTGATTCACTAGAGAATTCTGACTAATACGGGACTCAGCCAGATAGTCCAGGTTGACCTCATCTCCAAATTCTTAACTTAGTTCCTTTGCAAAGGCATTTTATCCAAATAAGGTTAACATTCACAAGTTTCAGGAACTTAATGTGGATATCTTTGGAGGGGCATTTTCCTTCCTACCGCAACTACTCTGTAAATTAGGAATTCCTGATTCTACCTAAGGAATACCACAGAATGTTAAGTTTTTAGGAAGTGAAACAATTCTTAAAACAAGTATCAACACAAAACAATTTTATCTGCATCAGTGAATGAGTGTGTATACCAGGTGGAATTTACAAGAGAGAAGAATGTCTTAAGATGGATTAATAGTTTAGTGAATTATAACTTTAAAGTTCATGTATATAGCTATATTTGTTAATTAAATCTAGAGTCTGAGCCACATTAAAAAAAAGAAAGTAATTTATAAGGAAATCCATATTTCTACAAATCAGACACTCATTTCTAAATATTAGGCCTAGAGGTTAGCACATGTTATTTTTGTTTTATTAATCTGCATATTTGCCAGAGGTTATGAAGAATTTTTTCCAGTGAATAAGTTACTCTGTCTCTTATGTATCAGATTGAAATATGACCATGCTTTTAAGGTATGTATTAATTCCCCTCTGCCTGTCCAATTTTTTTTTTTAAGCATGTTGAAAAAATACAGATTTTTTTTCAGATAGGAGTCAGTGACCAAATAAAAAACAGATTTTCATTTAAAAAATTCAGTCAGATAATAAATAGCTTTTGGATTTTGTTGAGTGTGGCTTCTTTTGGTATTCTCTTCTTTCTTATTCAAAATCTCTTCTTTTGAGATTCAAAATAGAACTTTGTCTTCTATATGAAATAGCTGCATCTGGTTTTTAATTTTCTCACCTTGTGGAAACAACATAAATTTTAGAGATTCTCTTGTTATGTTGAAATAATTAGAGCAGTAGTTTAGTGAATATATGTCCACTGGCCTGAATTTCATCAGGTATTTGATTTCGGGGTGGTATGGAGAGCAGCTGAAAATGAAGGAAAAAAATGATTCTAAGCATAAAGGAATAAGCCGTATGACTTTTAAAATAGCCTTTGGAGCTCAACTTTCATCCACAAACTTGGACGCGATTCAGTAGCACAATTTCCACTGTACTAAAATATTCTTTTTCTGATTTATTATTGTTGGGACAATCAGGCATACGTTTGTGTAGTACTTTTGTATCTCCTCTCTTTTTTTCCTACATTTCCATCTTTATTCCTCTTGAGAACCTGTCATTTTTCTTATTGTTATTAAATATCTGATGAGCGTGTCCAATTGTTGCAGGAAGGGGGACTCTTTCTAGGGGCCAATCTGGGCTCTTGTCTAACACTCAGATAACACTCAGATTGAATTGTCTGAGGAGATATATGTGCTGACAAAGCAAGAGATTTTATTGGGAAAGGGTACCTGGTGAAGAGCAGTAGGGTAATGGAACCCAGGAGAACTACTCTGCCATGTGGCTCACAGTCTCGGCTTTTATGGTGATGGGATTAGTTTCTGGGTTGTCTTTAGCCAATCATTCTACTCACAGTCCTTCCTGGTGGTGCACACCTTGTTCAGCCAAGATGAATGCCAGGGAGAAGGATTCTGGGAGGTGGTTGGACACGTGGTGTTTCCTTTCGATCTTTCCGGAACTCTTCCAGTTGGTGGTAGCTTGTTAGTTCCGTGTTCTTTACCAGGACCTCATGTCGTGAAACACAACTTATACAAATAGTTACTATGGTGCCTGGCCAGGGTGGGCGGTTTCAGTTCTGTGCTTCCCCTAACACTATCTCTTTATAAAATTAGCATTTTCATTTTGCTGGTTAATTAGGGAAGTGAGTACTGACCAGGAGGGTTTCTAAAGTACAGGATGACTCTAGAAGCAATCTCTTTGCCTCTTTTCAGACTCCAGAGAAAGAGAAGTTCTAAGAGGCTTGCCAAATTAACACAGTGATGTGTTAAGGAAGATTTAGAAAACAACTGACTTGGCACTTGAGATGGAGACATCTTTACATTTAAAAATATCTTCATCATTAGCTGATAAGCTGCTAGGTAGTCTTATCTATTAGTATTACTAACAATTATCTTTAGGTACATAGGCTCTGACAGAAACATGCCAGGAATTTTGCATATCTTCTTTCCTGTCCTCAAGTAGGGATCCCTCATTTTACATAGAGAGATTAACAACCACAGAGGGTATGAAATTTGCACCCAATTATACAGTGGCTGAGCCAGGCCTGGAGGTGAAGTCTGCTTATTGCTCCAGTTCTTCACTGGCCATCTATTTTGTGTTTGGGAATAAAGGTAGTGGTTTTGAAATGATCTTTACTTGCTCTAGGCATGTTTTAGGAGCAAACCTACTTCTGTGACACATGTTAAGAATTTAGAAAACAGTTCAAAGATTTTACTTAATTTGGAAAACAGATGAGTCTTGTCTGCTATTCATTGACTTCATATTTCACATTATGCATATATGATGTTTAATGCTGCTTATGCCTGAGTCTTCATCTAGAATCAGCTCTGAGAATGTATCCATGGCGAGGGCTTTTTCCAAAATTCTCCCAAATAATTTGTGGGAGCTAGAAAGTTAAGTCCAAAGTCATTTACTGTGAGAAGAGAGGGAAAAACTGGGTAGATTACCGAATAAGCATGCTTTATTTTTTAAATATAAATTTACTTATTTTAATTGGAGGCTAATTACTTTACAATATTGTATTTGTTTTGCCATACATTGACATGAATCCACCATAGGTGTACATGTGTTCTCCATCCTGAACCCCCCCACCCACCTCCCTCCCTATCCCATCCCTCTGGGTCATCCCAGTGCACCAGCCCCAAGCACCCTATACCATACATCAAACTTGGATTGGCGATATGTTTCACATACAATGATATACATGTTTCACTTCCATTCTCCCAAACCATCCCACCCTCACCCTCTCCCACAGATTCCAAAAGACTGTTCTATACATCTGTGTCTCTTTTGTGGTCTTGCATACAGGGTTATTGTTACCATCTCTCTAAATTCCATATATATGCATTATTATTCTCTATTGGTGTTTTTCTTTCTGGCTTGCTTCACTGTGTATAATAGGCTCCAGTTTCATCCACCTCATTAGAACTGATTCAAATGTATTCTTTTTAATGGCTGAGTAATACTCCATTGTGTATATGTACCACAGCTTTCTTATCCATTCATCTGCTGATGGACATCTAGGCTGCTTCCATGTCCTGGCTATTATAAATAGTGCTGCGATGAACGTTGGGGTACACGTGTCTATTTCAATGCTGGTTTCCTCAGTGTGTATGAAAACACAGTTTTCTTTTCCCTTCTTTTGATGCTGCCTTTGTGTTAAGTTTAAGGAAGTATGCTTCTCTGGGTAGCTGCCTAGGAGGAATATCTTTATTTTGGAACATCAGGGATCCATGTATAGTTTCTCCTTTGCATGCATTAGTTTGCAAGAACAGTATCTCTTTTCTTTTCTTTACTCTGTGCACAATGATTTCCTGCATATGCTGTGAACAGAACTTGTTTTCTGTAGCTCATTCATCTGGAAGAAGTCCATTATTTTGCTACTACTGAGTCAACAGATGCAAATGCCTCAGAACAATTGAATTTATTTAAAAATCTGTTGTTTTTTTGTGATGGTTGTTTGGGTTTGCCTTTAAATATGAACTTCGTGTTCATGGCTTTGAAAGAATAAATTCACTTTGCAGGAAGAACACTGTTGCTGACTAATAACAACTTTGACATTTAGCATCAGTTTGTAAAGTTCTCTCTTAACAATGTTTGTATATTTATAGAAGAATTGGTAGTAGCTCTTAGCCTGTATCTAATGCTAATAAAAAACAAACAGAAAAAAACAAGCCATGTAGGTCGATGGCCCTTCATCTCTTCCTTTCCATAGAAAATTCTGATTATGGGGCAATTTTAAGGTATTCATGTAAAATGAGGTTGCTTTTTAGTGGTTGTGTGGAGTTCACTAGACTCCATCCATTATATGAATCTTTGCTCTTCCTTGGAGCATCTTCTTGTCCTTGGAGGCATCTGACAAATTGGTGGAGATCACAGGACTACCAAAGACTCTCCCTGGGAACCTTACTCATTAACTTTATAGTAAGTCAAGAAAAGCTGGTTAAGTATAAGGTGTCTTGTTTTCCCAGGTGGCACAGTGGTAAAGAACCTGCCTGCAGTGTCGGAGACGCAGGAGACGTGAGTTTGATCCCCTGGAGAAGGAAATGGCAACACACTCCAGTATTCTTGCCTGGGAGGTCCCATGGACAGAGGAGCCTGGCGGGCTACTGTCCATGGGATCTCAGAGAGTCGGACACGACTGAGCCTGCATGTATAAGGTGTCTAAGCTCTCACTACTGTTTCACTACAGTGTAAAGGGATCAGAGAAGGATGTACTTTTAACCCTTACATTGGACCCAATTTGTTAATATATTCCTAAATTTATTGTCTAACTTCATTGTTTAATCACAGTTATTCATCGACTTTTCCATTTTGGTGAGATTCCAGATTCCTAAACTGAAAGATCTGCTTTACACAGAGTACCCGCCCTTGTCACATTGGTTCAGGGCCCACAATTTTCCTAATTCTAAACAATTCCTTTATTCATTCTGCTTTATATTATATTAAATTCTCCCCAATGTGCTTTTAGTTGAATTGCATTAACTCATTGTTCCCAAACACATACTGGCTCCTTCCATGGAAAATAAACCCAAAATTGGACACACAGTGTCCTGAGGCTACACCAACACAGAATCATGGATCTCTGCCCTCATTTCTACATATTTCCCCAAGTCAACCTTCTATGAGAGGTTTCTGCTAATCATTATTTCTGTTTTAATATCTCTATACATATTTCTTTCTTTTATCATAATGTAGAAGATGAATGGGTGATTATTGAGTTTCTACCAAAATCTTCTATCCCTTTTGATTTCACAGACAACGATGTAAGGTGTTATTCTGAAACATTTGAGTATGATCTTTTGTACCCCCATAACCACCTCCCCCACCACCAAAATGATAGAGCATTATAAGCACGTAGAAGCTACTTGGTCAACTTCCTTTCTTTTGAAAAAATAAGAAGACTGAGGAGAATCAAAGAGCCTTGGCCAAATATCTACAACTAATTAGTAACAGAGATAAAACTTAAGACTTAAGACTTTAAACCTAAGACTCCTTGCTCTAAGTCCAGTATTATTTCTATACTGTTCCACTCTCAAAACAAAGTGGAACTTGGATGTTTGGTACAGTGAGGTTTGACTACCCCAAAAGCAATGTGAGGAAAACCCAAACATAGCTTCCCTTGCATCTCCAAAGATTTCACCCAGTCCTCAGGCAGATAAAGCTTTATTTAGCTTACACTTTTTTTTTTAAATTTCTACTTAACTTGCAAAAGCACTTTAACTTTTTTTCCAGGTGATTTTCTTGATAAAATCTAACATTTCTATGAAGAAAATGAAGACTCATCTGTTCTGGGTGTTCTGGTAAAGACCTAAAATGCAGACAAGGCAGTGAGCCCGGGAACATCCTCACAGACACTTCTTAGCCTTATTCAGGGTCTAGGTCATCATAGACTCATGGTGGCTACTTCAGTGAGAGTGATGTTTTATCCTGTGCTGGATAACTGTCAGCTAGGTTAGGGTGCCGTATTCCTTTTGTTGTTGTTTAGTCACTAAATCAAGTTCAGCTCTTTGCAACCCCCTGAACTGTAGCTCGCCAGGCTCCTCTGTCCATGGGATTTCCTAGGCTAGAGTACTGGTGTTGGCTGCCCTTTCCTTCTCGAATCTGGAGTCTCCCACACTTCAGGCAGATTCTTTACCATTTGAGCCACAAGGGAAGTTCTAAAGTCTTCTCTAATTCCACTGGTCAAATAGTTCTCTTCCTCTTCAGTATTATAATCATTGAATATGTAAGTTTCTGTATGACTTTGATGCTTTCTACCTTTTTATGAAATATGTCTCTATAATTCTGTTTTGTAATATGTTTTGTGTGCAGAGGCCATTCCTAATATTGGCATATCCTTTATAGACTTAGCAGAATGGTTTACATGCAGTGGACACTCAAATATCTTCTAACTGAATGACTCTGAGATAATGAAATTTTGTTCCCTCTCCCAACTTCTCAATTAGCTGTCTAATAAAAACTTGAGAAGAGTATTTATATTAAAACAGATGTTTTTAATGGCAAAAAATATTCATTTAAAAGATTTAAAACTGTTTCTAGTGTATAACCAGGAGGGAAATCAGAAGGAAACTAGTCTTTGAGTAAATAGATAAAATAATGGCTATTGTTAGGTGGAAATTTGGAATTATTTGTGTTCCCCTTCCATCTTTAACTTACATGCAAAAACACTGTGCTAGTCTAAGCATGACCAAAGAGATTATTTCTAAGTGTCATTTTGCTGTACGATTATTTTCTGCTGGAACAACCTACAAATTCAACAGAGTATGTGCCAGCCTGATATCTCAAACCCTTTCTTTAGATTTTCTTCCCATTTGCAAATGGAAATGTCATAGTGTGGGGTGAGGCAGAAGACACTGATGGGTGCCAGTTCACAAAGAACCCTACAAAGGGGCTTTTACTTCGGGAGTTACCATAACTAAATCGCATTATATCCATTAATGTCAATGTTAAGTCAGTACCTTGATGAAGGATCTTCTTGGATCAAAGTAAATTCACTAACACTGATGCCAAAATGCAGCTTACTAATTACAAATAATATGTACAATGTCAAGTCCAACATATTTACATCAGTGATTTCTACATTCTTTGCCTGTAAGCAAGTATCTGGGATGCTCAATTGTAACAACAGTTGCTTGTTGAAGCAGTAGATTTAAAAACTTAATAAAAGGGTGTTGACATGGAAGTTACTTGTTGTTCAGTCACTCAGTCGTGTCCGACTCTTTGTGACCTCATGGACTACAGCACACCAGGCTTCCCTGTCCTTCACCATCTCCCAGAGCTTGTTCAAACTCATGTCCACTGAATCAGTGATGCCATCCAACCATCTCATCCTCTTGTCGCCCCCTTCTCCTCCTGCCCTCTGTTTTTCCCAGCAATAGGGTCTTTACTAATCAGTCAGCTCTTCGCTTTAAAACGAGTCAATTATGTACCAAGTAGAAAGTTACATGAAACTATAAACGACTAAATATTTTTATACAGAGCATGAAATGTAAAGGTGGTAAGTTGTGTGATTCAAATATTTAAAACCATCAGAATCAGACTGTGAAACTCTCCTGGATCCACCTATATTTTTGTCTATACCTGCCAATTAGACAGATCCTTGCAGGGATATGATAGAATGTTCTGTTTTCTGGATTTTTTTTGTCATAGCTTCTCATGCCAAGTTTTGCTCTTGTGGCTTTACTTTTCACTCCTCCTAGCTAAATTGACCATCCTCATGTTTTTGCCATCTTTTCTTTAAGCAGTTCATAAGGTCCCACTTTCTTTGTTATGATAATTTAAATGCCACGTTGGGATTGAGATATACACATTACTATATATAAAAGAGATAACTGATAAAGACCTACTGCACTTAAATCTCTGTAATGACTTACTCAATAATCTGTAATGACCTCTACGGGAAAAGAATATATATACACACATACATATGTATAACTGATTCACTTTGCTATTCATCTGAAACTAACATACACATTGTAAATCAAGTATACTTCAATACGCATTATTTTAAAAATTTATACGTCATCCATCCTGAGGTCATGAGCCATGTGGCTAGATGGGGAGAAGGCATTCCAGGCACAGGAACTATTTGGAACAAAGGTCCTGGCTTATACCTGGATTATTCTGAGAATAAGGAAAAGGTTAGTATGGCTTTGGGGCACTGAGTAAGAGGGAGAATATTAGGAGATAATATGTTAAAAATACCACAGGATGGCAATATAGGAAGCTGGGAATCTATTAATCCATAGAAGAAATGATGATGGCTTGGACTGGAGCAGCACCAGTACAGGTGGTAAGAAGGAGTAGTTAAATGGTGGTTTTGCTCTGAAGAGAATCAACAGGATTTGCTGATGGGCTGAATGTGGTGTGTGGAAGAAAGACAGAAGTCAAAAATGAACCAGATATTTTGACCTGACCAACTAGCAAGATAGAGGTTGCCACTGCAATGAGGAGGATGTGGAAATCAATTGTTTTTCTCCCAATTTGTTCAGTCGTGCAAGCAGAGAGTAAGTACAGAGTAAGTGCAGACTGGATGTATTCACGGATGTGTTTTTAAAAAAGGAGTAAGTGAATCAAGAGAGTGGCAATAGATGAGAGTATGTTTTATTATGAGGATTATATTAATGGACCATGGATCATTTAAGGAAGGCGGGAAGTAAGGACATAAGTAAAGTATTAACAGGATCAATCGTTGGTCCTATAGGTGTTAAATAATTGTGGTGTTACTAAAAGAGTATGTTGGAATGATAGAAGATGCTAGTCATAAGATGGGATAATGGAAAATGAAATTATGGATGGGTTACATTTATTTGTAATAAGATGAGTTGGAAGTGAAGGGCTAACATAAAGGGATGATAAGATTATTATACTATTTGAGGTGAAGAGGATAAAGATTTGAGAGGCCAGAGTATTATGAAGTTGGTTTTAGTGGATGTTGATATTACAAAGAATTATGACAGGATTAAAGATATTTTCAGAAACTCAAGAGCTTAAATTTTCAAGGATTTGGGGACAGTGGTCCAGATTTGCTGTAGCTATGATAGAGGCTAGCAGACATAATTTGATGACAGGAAATGCAAAATTGGCTGGTTTTGTAGGGGAAAGACAGGGACTATGTATAGTGGCAGTTAAGGGATCTACCAAACTTTTATGCTTGATGGACTAAGCTTTAGAAGAGTAACTCCTTGTAAAGATTCCAGGGAAAGTGATGCTCTTGTGGGAGAGATTTTAGAACAAAAAGATGAAAGGAATGTTCAGGGTAGAAGTTAAGAATATGAATTATGAATGCTGGCATATCAGCTTTTCTAACTCGATTGTGATCGCAGAGATGTAGACTGTATTTTATTCATCTTTGGGTTCCAAGAGTCTATCACAGTAAAGCATGGTTGAGTGATTTGATGTTGTATAGGTTCCCCAAAATAATCTAGAACTCTTTAGAAAATAAATCTCAGTCATAGTTTAGGTTTGTGAAAGTTTAATGTTTGTCAGTTTGTAAATAACTGTCCCAGTGAATAACTGGACTCCCTGCTCATAAATATCCAGGCATTTATTGTGTGTAATTATTTAATATTTAAGTTGCCAACACCTCTTTTCACTCCTTCTGCTATGTAGCCTGTTTTCATATTGAACTTAATTTCATTTGTAATTCTTTATTGGTTTTCCAGCCAACAGCTAAGTGTCATTATCATACACAGAGCACCACCAATTCCTGTTAATTAGCCCTATAATTGCAAGTGAAAGAATTGAATACACTTGAGTTTCCCATGAAAATTAAAAAATAAGATGGAAATTCACTAATTGCCTATTTCACTTTCAGAAGATTTTATAATTACTGAAGAGGCTCTCTGCTGCTTTGAATTGATGCCTCTGATTGTAAATTATGGTCCAGGGGCTCACAGGATGGGCTGTTTTCAGTTGTGCCAATTTTCTATTTGTTAGTAGTGACCAGGAAAACACTGGAAGGAAAATAGAACTCCTCTGAAGCAGGAAAGACTGTGGAACAAAATTTCTACTCCCTTTCCTAATAAAAAAATGTCTGACTGTGGGAAATTCACTTAACATCCTTGGGTATATATTTGGAGGTTCATGGCAGGGCAAAAAGGATTTCAAGCACAAAAGTCTGGGTAGAAAATAGGAAATAAGCTCCCACCACACTGTTTTTGTATAAAACACAGTCTTGAAGAGTGTAATTCTATAAAAATATTTTCTAAAAGATTTCATCAATTATGGTGGTATGTGCTGCTTTGTTGTTCAATCACTCAGGCATGTCCGACTGTTTGAGACTCCACAGACTGCAGCATGCCAGGTCCAAGTTCATGTCCATTGAATCGATGACGCCATCCAACCGTCTCATCCTCTGTCGCTCTTTTCTCCTCTGCCTTCAATCTTTCCCAGCATCAGGGTTGTCAATTAATTTATAGTTTGCCACAGTCAAGGTCTAGTTCAAAGAGCTGATCTTTCATTTTAGGTGAGCTGATAGTGTATTAAAATTAATGAACACTATTGACGGGCCAGTCTCTAAATGCCAAATACTATACTAAGCACATTCTATGTATTATTTCATTGAATCTTCACAGTTAACACTGTGAGGTGGGTATTGTTGTTAAATATAATTTCCAGTGGAAGAAATCAGAATCCAGTGTCCTAAGGCCTACATGAGCATAATGATTTGCTAAAGCTCTTTCAAATAGTCTTACATATATTCTTTCCTTGCTTTGTTTCGTGGTTCAGTCTCTCAGCCAGGTCTGACTCTCTGGGACTCCTTGAACTGCAGCATGCCAGGCCTCCCTGTCCTTCACCATTTCCCAGAGTCTGCTGAAATGCATGTCCATTGAGTTGGCAATGCCACCAAACCATCTTGTCCTCTGTTGTCCCCTTCTGCTCCTGCCTTCAATCTTTCCCACTATCAGGGTCTTTTCCAATGAATCAGCTCTTTGATCGGTACCCAGAGTATTTGAGCTTCTGCCTTAGCAATCCTTCCAGTGAATAGTCAGGACTGATTTCCTTTAGGATTGACTGGTTTGATCTTGCAGCACACAGTTCTCTCAAGAGTCGTCTCCAGTACCACAATTCAAAAGCATCAGTTCTTTGGTGCTCAAACTTCTTTATGGTCCACCTGTCACATCCATACATTACTGCTGGAAAAACCATAGATCTGACCATAGTCCTTCTACGGTCCATAGATGGACCTTTGTCCTCAAAGGAATGCTTCTGCTTTTTAATGTGCTGTCTAGGTTGGTCTTAGCTTTTCTTCCCAGGAGCAAGCGTCTTCTAATTTCATGGCTGCAGTCACCATCTGCAGTGATTTTGCAGCCCAAGAAAATTAAGTCTGTCACTGTTTCCATTGTTTCCCCATCTATTTGCCATGAAGTAATGGGACCAGATGCCATAATCTTAGTTTTTTGAATGTTGAGTTTTAAGCCACCTTTTTCACTCTCCTCTTTCACTTTCATCAAGAGGCTCTTTAGTTCCTTTTGGTTTTCTGCCATAAGGGTAGTGTCAGCTGGTATTTGAAGTTGTTGATATTTCTCCCAGCTGTCTTGATTCCAGTTTGTGCTTCATACAGTCCAACATTTCGCATGATGTATTCTGCATATAAGTTAAACAAGCAGGGTGACAATATACAGCCTTGATGTATTCCTTTCCCAATTTTGAACTAGTCTGTTTTTCCAAGTCCAGTTTTAACTGCTTATTATATCAGTATCAGAAATGGCCTTGGAAATCAAGTAGCCCAATTCTCTTTACACCCTCTTGCCCTGCAGCATTTCTCATACATACTTGCGGGTGTTAAGTGAATCCTCCACTTCCAGTCTTGCATCAGAAAAGTGGGTATATATTTTTTTACATAGATTTATCAGTTCAGTTCAGTTCAGTCGCTCAGTTATGTTTGACTCTTTGTGACACCATAGACTGCAGCACACCAGGAGTTTACTCAGATTCATCTCCATCGAGTCGGTGATGCCATCCAACCATCTCATCCTCTGTCGTCCCCCTCTCCTCCCGCCTTCAGTCTTTCTGAGCATCAGGGTCTTTTCAAATGAGTCAGTTCTTCACATCAGGTGGCCAGAGTATTGGAGTTTCAGCTTTAACATCACTCCTTCCAATGAATATTCAGGACTGATTTCATTTAGGATGGACTGGTTGGATCTCCTTGCAGTCCAAAGGACTCTCAAGAGTCTTCTCCAACACCACAGTTCAAAAGCATCAATTCTTCAGTGCTCGGCTTTCTTTATAGTCCAACTCTCACATCCATATATGGCTACTGGAAAAACAATAACTTTGACTAGATGGACCTTTGTTGGCAAAGTAATGTCTCTGCTTTTCAATATGCTTTCTAGGTTGGTTATAACTTTCCTTCCAAGGAGCAAGCGTCTTTTAATTTCATGGCTGCAGTCACCATCTGCAGTGATTTTACAGCCCAAACAAATAAAGTCTGTCACTGTTTCCACTGTTTCCCCATCTATTTGTCATGAAGTGATGGGACCAGATGCCATGATCTTAGTTTTCTGAATGTTGAGTTTTAAGCCAACCTTTCACTCTCTTCTTTTACTTTTGTTAAGAGGGTCTGCAAGTTCTTCATTTTCTGCTAAAAGGATGGTGTCATCTGCATATCTGAGATTATTGATATTTCTCTCGGCAATCTTAATTCCAGCTTGTGCTTCTTCCAGCCCAGCATTTCTCACGATGTACTCTGCATAGAAGTTAAATAAGCAGGGTGACAACATACAGACTTGACGTACTCCTTTTCCTATTTGGAACCAGTCTGTTGTTCCATGTCCAGTTCTAACTTGCTTCCTGACCTGCATATAGATTTCTCAGGAGGCAGGTAAGGTGGTCTGGTATTCCCATCTCTTTAAGAATTTTCCACAGTTTGTTGTAGTCCACACAGTCAAAGGCTTTGGCATAGTCAATAAAGCAGAAGTAGATATGTTTCTGGAACTCTCTTGTTTTTTCAATGATCCAGCAGATGTTGGCAAGTCTCTGGTTCCTCTGCCTTTTCTAAATTCAACTTGAACATGAGGAAGTTCACGGTTCACATACTGTTGAAGGCTGGCTTGGAGAATTTTGAGCATTACTTTACTAGTGTGTGAGATGAGTGCAATTATGTGGTAGTTGGAGCATTTTTTGGCATCACCTTTCTTTGGGTTTGGAATGAAAACTGACCTTTTCCAGCCCTGTGGCCACTGCTGAGTTTTCCAAATTTGCTGGCGTATTGAGTGCAGCACTTTCACAGCATCATCTTTCAGGATTTGAAATAGCTCAACTAGAATTCCATCACCTCCACTTTCTTTGTTCATAGTGAAGCTTCCTAAGGCCCACTTGACTTCACATTCCAAGATGTCTGGCTCTAGGTGAGTGATCACACCATCATGATTTTCTAGTCATGAAGATCTTTTTTTGTACAGTTCTTTATGTTCTTGCCACCTCTTCTTAATATCTTCTGCTTCTGTTAGGTCCATACCATTTCCGTCCTTTATTGAGCCTGTCTTTGAATGAAATGTTCCCTTGGTTTCTCTAATTTTCTTGAAGAGATCTCTAGTCTTTCCCATTCTATTGTTGCCCTCTATTTCTTTGCATTGATATCTGAGGATGGTTTTCTTATCTCTCCTTGCTATTCTTTGGAACTCTGCACTCAAATGGGTATATCTTTCCTTTTCTCCTTTGCCTCTAGATTCTCTTCTATTCACAGCCATTTGTAAGGCCTCCTCAGACAACCATTTTGCCTCCTTGCATTTTTTTTTCCTTGGGGTTGTTCTTGATCCTTGCCTCCTGTACAATGTCAGGAACCTCTATCCATAGTTCTTCATTCATTCTATCAGATCTAATTCCTTGACTCTATTTCTCACTTCCACTGTATGAATCATATGGGGTTTGATTTAGGTCGTACCTGAATGGTCTAGTGGTTTTCCCTACTTTCTTCAATTTGAGTCTGAATTTGCCAATAAGGAGTTCATGATCTGAGCCACAGTCAGCTCCCGGTCTTGTTTTTGCTGACTGTATAGAACTTCTCCATCTTTAGCTGCAGAGAATATAATCAATCTGATTTCGGTGTTGACAATCTGGTGATGTCCCTGTGTTGAGTCTTCTCTTGTGTTGTTGGAAGAGGGCATTTGCTATGACCAGTGCGTTCTCTTGGCAAAACTCTATTAGCCTTTGCCCTGCTTCATTCTGTGCTCCAAGGCCAAATTTGCCTGTTACTCCAGGTATTTCTTGACTTCCTACTTTTGCATTCCAGTCGCTATAATGAAAAGGACATCTTTTTTGGGTGTTAGTTCTAGAAGGTCTTGTAGGTCTTCATAGAACCATTCAACTTCAGCTTCTTCAGCATTACTGGTCAGGGCATAGACTTGGATTACTGTGATAGTGAATAGTTTGCCTTGGAAATGAACAGAGATCATTCTGTCATTTTTGAGATCGCATCCATTTTGGACTCTTTTGTTCACTGTGATGGCTACTCCATTTCTTCTATACTCCATTTCTTTGATAGATTTATCCATATCCATGTAAAGAATACTCCATTTCTTTGACTGATCTATCAAAGGAATGCATATTGCAACTTAAAGGAGTCTTTTGCTTCCAATAGAAATTCATTAAAAGTATATGATGAATGAGGGAAATTGCTATATTTAGGTTAATAAAAATGCACAAATGTATAAAAGTAGTTACTAGCAAAATTGAAACTGAAACCAGTACAGTATAACTCTCAGACAAGGCCTCTAAGAAGTCTTTGGTACAAAAATAGAAAAATGAATAATCTGGTTTCTGATGTTCTCTAACAAAGGTTAGAGTGGATACACTTTGAAGAAGTGGCTTCTTGAATTGTCTGTATACATGAAAAAGAATGGTGCATATAAGTATGCACATATTCTATGGAAAAGAATATATATGTGTATACATAACTGAATCATTTTTCTGTACTCCAAAAACTGACACAGTGTAAATCAACCATACTTCAATAAAAAATGTACATATTCCCCAAAGTATCTAAATTTCTATAAACACTGAGCAGAAGAGCAAATGCATACTTATTTTAGAGCATGCTTTTAAAAAGTAAGGTAGAGTTTGATACATATCTGAACAATGCTGAGTTTCTTAATTTGAGGGGCTGGGTTCTATCCCTGGTTTGGGAAGATCCCCTGAAGAAGGAAAAGGCTACCCACTCAAGTATTCTGGCCTGGAGAATTCTGTATAGTCCATGGGGTTGCAAAGAGTCAGACACGACTGAGTGACTTTCACTTTCACTATAAATTTCACCATGGATCTAAAATTTCCTTTTGTGATTTGTTCTAAATTTTCTTGTTATTCAGTATCAAAGATGCCAAGGCTCCTTATCTCTCTGCAGGTCTTTTAGACACCTATTTTTTCTCACACATACATAGTCCCTGTTTTTGTTGTTCAGTTGCTCAGTTGTGTCCAACTCTTTCAACCCCCTGGACTGCAGCACACCAGGCTTCCCTGTCCTTTACTGTCTCCTGGAGTTTGCTTATAGTCATGTCCATTGAGTCAGTGATGCCATCCAACCATCTCATCCTCTATCGACCCCTTCTCCTCCTGCATCATGGTCTTTTCCAGTGAGTCAGCTCTTCCTATCTGGTGGCCAAATGATGGGAGTTTCCGCTTCAGCATCAGTGCTTTCAATGGATATTCAGAGTCGGTTTCCTTTAGGATTGACTGGTTTGATCTCCTTGCATAGTCCCTATAGCATGACAAACTGTCCAAGTTAGCCTTTTCAACCAACCTGATTCTACTCTGTTTACCCACAAATGTTGGTAGTGGGTAGAAGTAGTTTTAAAGATTTGACTATGTAAACCCTTGGAAGTTATTCCCTCATTCATAAAGAGGTATCTTCCTTTTTTCTTCCCAAACCTCTCTCTTAACCATCTTCACCGTATTGTTTCTCCACAGTTGCGTAAAGACTCAAAGTATGGCTTAAATTTAAGAGAAGGATTCTTTTTAAATTCTTAAAGAGTATTTAAGTCAAATTTATACAAAGATTTTGTGTAGGAATGTTAGACGGTTATTTGATATCCTAATCTAAATTTTGTCTATAAAGAAAAAACTCAAGTGACTTTTTTAGCCCTAAGATTATAAAGTAGACTAAGAATTTCTTTATGTTGTGGTCTCTGCCAGGGTTGGAAAATAATTTCCAGACAGACAGAATGAGAGGGAAATAAAGTTTATTAGAGTGGGACCACTCTATTAGAACAGCAGGCCAGCTCAAGGGAGGACCGACCTTGAACGAGGTCCTTAGTCCATTTTTATAACCAGGGTACAAGGAGTGGGATAGGGGTCTTGTGGATCATTTGCTGATTGGATGAGGGATGTATACTGGGTGTGGGGAAGAGTAAGCCAAATACTTTCTCCCTGTGGCATAGGAGGGGAGACAGGTTATACTGCTCAGGAGAACCAGAAATCAGTTAATCATTACAATGTGGGGGAGGAAAGGACAATAAAGATCTGTCTTGTTTTTTTATTGTTTCCATTCCTGCATTCCAAGACCCTCCTTGTTGTTTTTTGTTTTTCCCTATACTTTTGTCCTTGGGACACCACACTTTATTTTTTGAAAAATGTGTTAAAAAGCAAAGACAGTTGGTATCTTGCTTCTTTTTCCTATTGGTGCTCTCATTCCTGTGAACATTTTTTTTGTATTTTCTGAACAGCCAGGTTCTTAAAAAGGCAATCGTCAAACCTTGATAAACATCTTCCCTTTCTATTTCTACCTGAGTATACTCTTTATGCAGATGTTTCTATTCATTAAAATCACATATATATATGAAGAGCATGTATATAATCGCTTTTATTATTTCATTTGGATTATTACTTGTCATTTAATGTTAAAATAGGACAACTGTTAAACCAACTGTTAAACTAATCAAGCAATTAGAGTTGCCCCTAGGATTGATACTGTTTGATTGGATCATCAAAGTTCTTGCTAGTGAAGGCTGGAATGTCTGATTTTCAACCAAAAATAAGTCAAGATTAGGGCACAGTGATTGAAAAGCAGAGTTGGATGAATGAATCCTCCAAGTCCAGGTTCCCCTGGTTCATCACGTTAAATTTTCCATTGATTTTGCTGTCTTAAAATCATCAAATTAAAAAAAAAATCTTCCAAGTACAAATGTGCAGTTAATTATAGAAGTCATAGTGCAGTTTTGAAATTTTTAAATGCAGTTGATTTTATTGAAAGTTGAAACTGGATAATAATTTTAAGGTCAGTACTCAATTATTTGGCTAAAGGCTGCACTCCTAGCTTATTTATTACAATTTTATAAAAATAAATTCAACTTTTACTACTTTGGTAAAATACAGATCTTCAATATTCTTCAAGTGTTAATAAAAGCAAGATAAATCTCAGTGGTATTAAAACTGTCTTCAGCAGCCAAAATAAAACTGAGTAGGAATAAAAATAGTTCAGATTTGACTCCTTTCAAGCTCAGATCTGTTTTATTGGTGCTTTGGTAAAGATTGGAAGTCACTTTTATATGATCTCTTTTTATTTGCAGTGGAAAGAGTTTGGAGGTTTCATAGACAGGTGTTAAATGTTAATGCGTTTGTCTATCTATTTGTCTGTGCCTTTTAACTATCCTATATATTTATTTTCAGGATGATACCAGCATAACCATGTGGAACCCAATCTTACGCCCAACAATGACAATAAATTAATTCAGTGTTCTCTCAGTAATAGCACTACTGAGATATAGAGAGCCCCATAGCACATTATTGTTTTTTAACTAATTGGAAAATCAGTAAAGACCCACTTTTATTACTATACCATAAGTAGCATTTGTGAAGGAAATATTAACTGATTCTTTGTGGCATAGTCTTTTAAATTTAGATGTCTGCATGGAAATGAGTTAAGGTTTCCATTCAAAATTAATTTCCCAACCTGTTGTTTACATATTGTTAGAAGAGGAATTCGGGCCCATCCTTTGAGCAGTTCGAACGATATAAATAAATGAGTGAAAACATCCATCATGTCTGTGTGAGAAAATGAAGCAGTTTTATTTCACCTCTTAGCATGGAACAAAGTATAGCAGAGTAGAAAAATATCACCATTGGAAAAATTGTATTGAAATAAAATATAATAGTTTTCCCCACAATTTTCATGTTAGAGAATATATTGTATATCGTTTCCAAAGCACGTTCACATTTATTTCTCATCTCATAGCAGACTTCACAAATAGGAGAAATGAGATACAGAGATTGAAGTGACAAACTCAAGTTTGCAGAACTAGTACATAAAGACCCCTCCACAGGGGGATTAGACTTATTTAGTTCATCTGACTTTTTGTTTCCTCGTCTTTGTTCCAGTAAAATGATATCACATTGGACAATCTAACAGCTCATTTATGGCTACTATGCAGCTATCCATTGCACAAGTTTTCAGCTCTTTTCTTTAATAGTGTTCTGCCTATTGGAAGTTATGGTACACGTTTCTAAAAGACCCGGCAACGCAGTTGAATAAAGCTATAAACAACAAGAGGGAAATAAGAGGATAGATTTGGGTGTAATCCATGTGGATATAAATTAACGCTCTTAAAATCTATGCACTGCTGAAAATAAAATATTGATAGAATGTGAAATTGCTGTATAATCCCAGCCCATGGGGTCGCAAAGAGTTGGACATGACTTAGTGACTGAAAAACAAACCCCAATAATATATATATATATAATTATGTATATATAAGATCCAACTATGTATGTATGGAAAATATTTGGAATACTCCTATTTATTGGTTGTGAAAATAGGAAACAGTTTGCCCTAGTAAATGTCTTGGGAAAAGAAATGGTTTATTAAAGACTATAAGACTTCATTCTGTTTTTCACATTAACTTAGTAGTGCCCATAAATGTGAGTACTGCCATATAAAAATATCATTACTACACTTAGAATTCAATATTTTTTAATGCATTGGAAGCTTTGATTTTATACTTTGATTTTTAAATCTTTTTTTAAAAAGCTGAATTTCTGAAAGGAACCAGTTGGAGTTAAAGAAACAAATAATAATAATAAAGAAGTCAGAATGTGGGAATCCTTTATCAAACTTGTTGACTTAATAGCCAAATAACTTCAGACAAGTTACCCTGAACTTCAGTTTCATCATTTGTAAATGAGAAAAGAATTCCTTTATTATTGGAATGTTGTCAGTATGAAATAGAATACAGGGCTTTGAGACCATTAAGTCTCACTTTGAGATGCTATAACATTTGTTTTAAAACAATTTTCACTGTTTTCAACAACAGCAAAAGGATATTGTGGTAAGCATACTTTAAAAGGGCTTAAAATATTTCAGGCCCAGTGATACATCCAGCTTATTATTCTCTCCTTTCTTTGCAGAAAAAATTAAAACACTTTTCTTTTTATGCAATTAAAATTACCAAAAAATTACAAAATTTTCTGTAAAACAAATAAAAACCTAAAATTAAAATTATGCAGTAGTCTTCCCAGTTCCAGCCTTGTCTGTCTGTCTGTCAATCTGATCCCCTGAATCTATTTGTCACTTCTACTGTATAATCATAAGGGATTTGATTTAGGTGATACCTGAATGGTCTAGTAGTTTTCCCTACTTTCTTTAAGTCTGAATTTAGTCTGAGCCATGGTCTTGTTTTTGCTAACTGTATAGAGCTTCTCCATCTTCGGCTGCAAAGAATATAATCAATCCGATTTTGGTATTGACCATCTGGTGATGTCATTGTATAGAGTCATCTCTTGTGTTGGTGGAACAATGTGTTTGCTAGGAGCATTGTCTTCTCTTGGCAAAACTCTTGTTAGCCTTTGGCCTGCTTCATTTTGTACTCCAAGGCCAAACTTGCCTGTTACTCCAGATATCTCTTGACTTCCTACTTTTGCATTCCAGTCCCCTATAGTGAAAAGGAAATCTTTTTTTGTTGTTAGTTCTAGAAGATCTTGTAGGTCTTCATAGAACAATTCAACTTCAGCTTCTTCAGCATTAGTGGTTGGGGCATAGACTTGGATTACTGTGATATTGACTGGCTTGGCTTAGAAACGAACAGATAAATTCTCAAAGTGAGGCTTCAACAGTACATGAACCAAGAACTTCCAGATGTTCAAGCTGGATTTAGAAAACACAGAGGAACAAGAGATCAAATGGCCAACATCCACTGGATCATTGAAAAAGCAAGAAAGCTCCAGAAAAACATCTTCTTCTGCTTTATTGACTACGCCAAAGCCTTTGACTGTGTGGATCACAACAAAATGTGGAAAAGTCTTAGAGATGGAAATACCAGACCACCTTGCTTGCCTTCTGAGAAATCTGTATGCAGGTCAAGAAGCAACCATTACAACCAGACAGGAAACAGCGGACTGGTTCCAAATTGGGGAAGGAGTACATCAAGGCTGTATATTGTCACCCTGCTTGTTTAACTTATATGCAGAGTACATCATGAGAAATGCCATGCTGGAAGAAGCACAAGCTAGAATCAAGATTGCCAGGAGAAATATCAATAACCTCAGATATGCAGATGACACCACCCTTATGGCAGAAAGTCAAAGGAACTAAAGAGCCTCTTGATGAAAGTGAGAGGAGAGTGAAAAAGCTGGCTTGAAACTCTACATTCAGAAAACTAAGATCACGGCATATGGTTCCATTACTTCATGGCTAATAGATGGGGAAACAATGGAAACCGTGACAGCCTATTTTTTGGGGCTCCAAAATCACTGCAGATGGTGACTGTGGCCATGAAATTAAAAGACGGTTGCTCCTGGGAAGAAAAACTATGACCAACCTAGACAAAAAAAGCAGAGACATTATTTTGCCAACAAAGGTCCATCTAACCAATGCTATGGTTTTTCCAGTAGTCATGTATGGATGTGAGAGTTGGACTATAAAGAAAGTTGAGCGCTGAAGAATTGATGCTTTTGAACTGTGGTGTTGGAGAAGATCGTTGAGAGTCCCATGGAATGCAAGAAGATCAAACCAGTTAATCCTAAAGGAAATCAGTCCTGAATACTCATTGGAAGAACTGGTGCTGAAACACCAATACTTTGGCCACCTGATTCGAAGAACTGACTCCTTAGAAAAGACCCTGATGCTGGGAAAGATTGAAGGCAGGAGGAAAAGGGGACAACAGAGGATGAAGTGGTTGGATGGCATTACTGACTTGATGGACATGAGTTTGAGCAGGCTATGCTAATTGGTGATGGACAGGGAAGCCTGGCATGCTGCAGTCCATGGGGTCACAGAGTCGGACACGACTGTGCCTGAACTGAACTTTCCTCTATGAAAAAACATTCCTTTGTGAATATACCAAAGTGCCTCTTTGTTCTTTCTTTCTTGATTTTATTTTATTTATCTATTTTTTAAAATTTACTATTTTATTTTTTTAATATAAGTTTATTTATTTTAATTGGAGGTTAATTCCTTTACAATATTGTATTGGTTTTGCCATACCTCAACATGAATCCGCCACAGGTATCCACGTGTTCCCCATCCTGAACTCCCCTCCCTCCTCCCTTGATTCTCAGAACAGACTTGTGTCCTTCCTCATTCATTCAAGCTTTTAATTTTCAAGTGGTTGATACAGAGAGAAGAGCTTTTGCTAAGCACCATGAAGAATGATGTGACAGAACATATAAATCTTGACCTCCAATTGCTTAGAATCTAGTAGGGTAAAGGTAATCAATTGACTATACATATGAAAGTACAAAATGAAAAGAAGACAATGAGGCTTTGGCGAAAATGGAACGGTGCTTACTGTGCCATCTCTGGGAGCAGAGGGGAGTGTCAGGAGCATAAGATTAAATAAGGCATGTACCATCCTAGGTCCTTTTCATCTAGACCAGTATAACTTATTCATACTACCTGTGATTGTTTCTGTTGCTCTCCTAGTACCTCAAATTCAATGGTATACAACCTGAATTTATCATCGTTTCCAAAAATACTATTTTTGTTTAACCTGATTTTCCCATTTCTTTCAAGGATGCCACCCTCATCTCAGCTATGGAGGCTTAAAGTCTTTGTAGTCTTTAACCCTTTCCCGTTCTCCATATCCAGTCTCTGTAAGGCCAGGATCTGTATGCCTTGAAACTGAGCTTTGTGTGTCTGTTGCCTTCCTGGTTCCAGCCTTGCTTTGAACTAACTATCCCCACTTTGTGAACACACCCTATGCCCACTGGTCTTCTGCAGCCTTGCATATCTATTTTCTTCCACTTGGAATGCCCTTTCTCTACAAGTAATTACTAGAGGCTATAAAGGTGGCTCAGACGGTAAAGCGTCTGTCTACAATGCAGGAGACCTGGGTTCAATCCCTGGGTCAGGAATATCCACTGGAGAAGGAAATGGCAATCCACTCCAGTACTATTGCCTGGAAAATCCCATGGACAGAGGAGCCTGGTAGGCTACAGTCCATGGGGTTGCAAAAAGTCAGACACAACTGAGCGACTTCACTTTCACTTTCATAAACAGCTGACTCAGGTGCAACCTTGTCCATGAACTTTGCTTGTCTTTTCTCACCATGTGTTTTGCATCTGGTTTCAGGACATCCTGCCCTCAAAACTAAGAGCGAATCTCGATTCTCCAAAGCTGATGGACCCTTAGGCGGGAACTTATTTCCACCTCTTTCGTGGCTCCATCCCATGCTATGGCACATTATAATTATTTGAGAGTATTCTTTACCCCTTAACTAGTTTAAAAGGGCCTTAAGGAAAAGGACTGTTCCTTTTCACATTGGTGTCCTGAGTCTTGAGGAATAGGCTAGTAATAAATATTTGTGCATGAAAAATGAATGAATATATGAATGCTTAACTCAATAATTTCAGACTTAAATGATAACATTTCTTGAGATTAATATTTTTGAAAATATTCCTACATATACACTTTCCAAGTTCTCTGAAAGAAAAATATATATTTAGATACACATACGTAATAGAGTTTTACTTTTCTTGAAATTTACTCAGTATGAAAATAAGCACATCTTCTTCCTAAGGAGGCTATGTTACTCCTGCTGCTGCTGCTGCTGCTATGTCACTTCAGTCGTGTCCAACTCTGTGCGATCCCATAGACGGCAGCCCACCAGGCTCCCCCATCCCTGGGATTCTCCAGGCAAGAACACTGGAGTGGGTTGCCATTTCCTTCTCCAATGCATGAAAGTGAAAAGTGAAAGGGAAGTCGCTCAGTCCTGTTCAACTCTTAGCGACCCCATGAACTGCAGCCTACCAGGCTCTTCTGTCCATGGGATTTTCCAAACAAGAGCACTGGAGTGGGGCGCCAGTGCCTTCTCTGATGTTACTCCTACTAGGATTTAAATGTAACGTTTGAGGTTGAAGGGTCAGTGGTCATTCCTTGGAGTTAGAGTAAGAAAATAGTGACAAAAATAGTTGGAAGATGGGGGAGACACATGTATACCTATGGCCAATTTATGCTGATGTATGGCAGAAGCCATCACAACATTGTAAATAATTATCCTCCAACTAAAACAAATAAAAATTTTGAAAATAGTTGGAAGAGATACGCAAATAGTGCCCACATGTGACTGGAAGAAATGAACAACCTGCTTCACAGAATATTGAAAATGCCAGTGCTACTTCCCTACTGATTTTGGAATTTAATTTCAGCCAAATATACAGTAGAAAAGTATACTGGCAACTCCTTCTAGCCATAATATGGCCGGTGTGACACAACCAAGGTGGGAATTTTTTAAAAGATTAGCTCCATTCTCATTGTGTAGCTGTTGGTCCACCAATACTTGGATATGCCATATTCAAAAGATGTATGAAACAGAATTAATAATCTCCAGTATTCAGGACGGTATGTTTAGTTCAGAGAGGTAAGCAAGAAGAGTTGAAAAAATCTTATTGTATATTATACCTTGCAAACCAGCAAAAATTCTGTACTGGTAAATGGAAATTTGAGATTATCAGGGAAATCTAAATATCAGGAGTGATAATTCAGAAGTACCTCTATTACCTGTTAGCAGATCCTTTAACCCTTAAAAACATGATGCCTAAGTATTGTCTTCCTTTTAAATTAACCTTTTAGTATTTTAACATACATAATACTTATGCATCTATGTATATATATCTCTTTCACCTAGATTTATACTGAAGAAAAATTGTGTTTTATTACATATACCAAATAGAGACTGCCTAGTTAGACTGTTTCTAGGTAATGTTGAAAATGAATGTGTAATCATAACAGCTAACATCACTTGAACACTCAGTATTTGTCAGTCACCTTGCTGAGTTCAGTTCAGTTCAGTCACTCAGTCGTGTCCAACTCTTTGCGACCCCATGAATTGCAGCATGCCAGGCCTCCCTGTCCACCACCAACTGCCAAAGTTCACTCAGACTCACGTCCATTGAATCGGTGATGCCATCCAGCCATCCCATCCTTGGTCGTCCCCTTCTCCTCCTGCCCCCAATCCCTCCCAGCATCAGAGTCTTTTCCAATGAGTCAACTCTTCGCATGAGGTGGCCAAAGTACTGGAGTTTCAGCTTTAGCATCATTCCTTCCAAAGAAATCCCAGGGCTGATCTCCTTCAGAATGGACTGGTTGGATCTCCTTGCAGTCCAAGGGACTCTCAAGAGTCTTCTCCAACACCACAGTTCAAAAGCATCAATTCTTTGGTGCTCAGCCTTCTTCACAGTCCAACTCTCACATCCATACATGACCACTGGAAAAAACATAGCCTTGACTAGATGGACCTTGGTTGGCAAAGTAATGTTTCTGTTTTTGAATATGCTATCTAGGTTGGTCATAACTTTTCTTCCAAGGAGTAAGTGTCTTTTAATTTCATGGCTGCAGTCACCATCTGCAGTGATTCTGGAGCCCCCCAAAATAAAGTCTGACACTGTTTCCCCTGTTTCCCCATCTATTTGCCATGAAGTGATGGGACCAGATGCCATGATCTTTGTTTTCTGAATGTTGAGCTTTAAGCCAACTTTTTCACTCTCCACTTTCATTTTCATCAAGAGGCTTTTTAGTTCCTCTTCACTTTCTGCCATAAGGGTGGTGTCATCTGCATATCTGAGGTTATTGATATTTCTCCTGGCAATCTTGATTCCAGCTTATGCTTCTTCCAGCCCAGCATTTCTCATGATGTACTCTGCATATATGTTAAATAAGCAGGGTGACAATATACAGCCTTGATGTACTCCTTTTCCTATTTCGAACCAGTCTGTTGTTCCATGTCCAGTTCTAACTGTTGCTTCCTGACCTGCATAAAATTTCTCAAGAGGCAGGTTAGGTGGTCTGGTATTCCCATCTCTCTCAGAATTTTCCACAGTGTATTATGATCCACACAGTCAAAGGCTTTGACAGAATCAATAAAGCAGAAATAGATGTTTTTCTGGAACTCTCTTGCTTTTTCCATGATCCAGTGGATGTTGGCAATTTGATCTCTGGTTCCTCTGCCTTTTTTAAAACCAGCTTGAACATCAGGAATTTCTTGGTTCACGTATTGCTGAAACCTGGCTTGGAGAATTTTGAGCATTACTTTACTAGCGTGTGAGATGAGTGCAATTGTGTGGTAGTTTGAGCATTCTTTGGCATTGCCTTTGTTTGGGATTGGAATGAAAACTGACCTTGTCCAGTCCTGTGGCCACTGCTGAGTTTTCCAAATTTGCTGGCATATTGAGTGCAGCACTTTCACAGCATCATCTTTCAGGATTTGAAATAGCTCAACTGGAATTCCATCACCTCCACTAGTTTTGTTCGTAGTGATGCTTTCTAAGGCCCACTTGACTTCACATTCCAGGATGTCTGGCTCACCATTGTGATTATCTGGGTTGTGAAGATCTTTTTTGTAGAATTCTTCTGTATATTATTGCCACCTCTTCTTAATATCTTCTGCTTCTGTTAGGTCCATACCATTTCTGTCCTCTATCGAGCCCATCTTTGCTCGAAATGTTCCCTTGGTATCTCTAATTTTCTTGAAGAGATCTCTAGTCTTTACCATTCTGTTGTTTGCCTCTATTTCTTTGCATTGATCACTGAAGAAGGCTTTCTTATCTCTTCTTGCTATTCTTTGGAACTCTGCATTCAGATGCTTATATCTTTCCTTTTCTCCTTTGCTTTTCACCTCTCTTCTTTTCACACCTATTTGTGAGGACTCCCCAGACAGCCATTTTGCTTTTTTGCATTTCTTTTCCATGGGGATGGTCTTGATCCCTGTCTCCTGTACAATGTCATGAACCTCCATTTATAGTTCTTCAGGCACTCTGACTATCATATCTAATCCCTTAAATCTATTTGTCACTTCCACTGTATAATCATTAGGGATTTGATTTAGGTCATACCTGAATGGTCTAGTGGTTTTCCCTACTTTCTTCAATTTCAATCTGAATTTGGCAATAAGGAGTTCATGATCTGAGCCACAGTCAGCTCCTGGTCTTGTTTTTGCTGACTGTATAGAGCTTCTCCATCTTTGGCTGTAAAGAATATAATCAATCTGATTTCGGTGTTGACCATCTGGTGAGGTCCATGTGTAGAGTCTTCTCTTGTGTTGTTGGAAGAGGGTGTTTGCTATGACCAGTGCATTTTCTTGGCAAAACTCTATTAGTGTTTGCACTGCTTCATTCTGTACTCCAAGGCCAAATTTGCCTGTTACTCTAGGTGTTTCTTGACTTCCTACTTTTGCATTCCAATCCCCTATAATGAAAAGGTCATCTTTTTTGTGTGTTAGTTCTAGAAGGTCTTGTAGGTCTTCACAGAACCGTTCAACTTCAGCTCCTTCAGCATTACTGGTTGGGGCATAGACTTGGATTACTGTGATATTGAATTGTTTTCCTTGGAAACGAACAGAGATCATTCTTTCATTTTTGAGATTGCCTCCAAGTACTGCATTTCGGACTCTTTTGTTGACCATGATGGCTACTCCATTTCTTCTGTGGGATTCCTGCCCGCAGTAGTAGATATAATGGTCATCTGAGTTAAATTCACCCATTCCAGTCCGTTTTAGTTCGCTGATTCCTAGAATGTCGACGTTCACTCTTGCCATCTCTTGTTTGACCACTTCCAATTTGCCTTGATTCATGGACCTGACATTCCAGGTTCCTATGCAATATTGCTCTTTACAGCATCGGACCTTGCTTCTATCACCAGTCACATCCACAGCGGGGTATTGTTTTTGCTTTGGCTTCATCCCTTCATTCTTTCTGGAGTTATTTCTCCACTGATCTCCAGTAGCATATTGGGCACCTACTGACCTGGGGAGTTCCTCTTTCAGTATCCTATCATTTTGCCTTTTCATACTGTTCATGGGGCTCTCAAGGCAAGAATACTGAAGTGGTTTGCCATTCCCTTCTCCAGTGGACCACGTTCTGTCAGACCTTGCTGACCTTGCTGAGTACTGTATGTAAATTTTCTCTGTTTAATTTTACCACACTGTGAAGTATTATTTCCATCATAGAGATGAGGAGGCTGAGTTTAAAGAGTTTAGAACTCATCGAAGGTGAAACAGCTTATAAGAGGTTGCAATAGGATTGTAAATCAGGCTAACTCCAGATCCCAAAGATACCACATATTGGACCATCCACAGAATGTTACCACCCATATATATATGTGTCGCCTGAAACATAAATGCTTTTTCTCCAGCTTCAGAAACACCAGATATTTCACAGGCTCCTCATGCTGTGATGTTCTTACTCCATTGGACTGCACATTGTTTTGGAAGATGACAGTGAGCGCTTGCCTACAGAGCTGCCACATAGAGAAATACATGCTGTGGGTCCTGCAAAGCTGCCCCACCTAAATAATGTGATCCCTTTGGGATTATAAAAGGTATTAATTTCTGAGATCCTTGTTTGAGATTTTTCGAATTTAGTTCACAAGTCAGTTTTGTCACCAGTGAGCGCTGACTCTTCAACTTTTTATCTGATGTTCAAAAACCATAGATATTATTTGGACTTATGGGCCTAACCAATCATTGCTAAGACAGATTGCTCTCCTAGTCACTATTATAGGCATGATGTTAAAAAATGACTTGGATATAGGATGCATAGCTGTTCTAAAAAGCACAAAATACAAAACCCCAAAGTAAATTCCTGTTCACTTCGTCAAAGCAGCCTGATTGTTTTTGTTCAGTGCTTAAACCTTTGCTGGGGCCCTGCTGGGATCCAAAAGGGAAGGAGGAAAACAGGTTAGGTACCTCTCTGGGAGGCCCTGGGGAGGCTGTGCAGAACAGTAGAGGGTAAGATGGATCTAGCGGTACCTGACCTCAGCCCTGTCTCTCCCCAGCCTCTTTCTGATCACGTGCCCCTCAGGGCTCACTTGTGCAATGTGCTGTAGTCATCAAAGCAGGACATTAAGTCCTGAGATTTCTTTTCCTCCAAAAGTTATTCTGAGGATTGATGAGATTACATTTGTGAAAGATTCCAGCAAACATCAAATGAAAAGCGCTGCCTACATATCAGGAGCTGCTGAATTTGAAGCAAAACAATATTCTTCTCCACTATTTTTTATCTTGTCTGCCTCTGAGACCCATGACAGTGTTCATCCAGCTATTTTCCTGGCCTGTATATAGGTCGTAAGGAGGACAAAGTGCCAAGCTGAGGCCAGAGCTACTTTCTGTAGACATTTGGTAGTCTGACTTGTACTGCTGTCGTGTCTTCTAAGAAGACCATTTTCTTTAAATATATTTTATGCCCCTATAAATAAATGGAAACTTCTTCCTTGAAAGACTTGAAACCATATCTTACAAGGAAGACTTTTTCCACATATGGTCATTTTGTTTTTGGACATTGGGATAGATTTCAGGCTGTATGTATATAGAAAACAGAATGTTGTCTTGTTAGGTTTAAACACAAATATTTTTGCTACTTATATATGATTTCAATTATTGTTGTCATGAGTAGAATTAAGTACTACGCTAGGCTTAAAGAAAATGGTTTTGAGAAGGAGAAAAGGATAACACAGTTAAGAACACAGATACAAATGTTACAGACTTAGTTCAAACACTAGACGAATCTGACACTAATGCCCTGACTTCAGGCAAACATTTCAACCTTTTTATATCTTTCTTTTTTCTATAAAAGTAGAATAATGACCATTTTTGTTGCACAGAGATGCTATGCAGAAACCTGATATTCACATGAAATCCTTGGTATAAGTGAGTACATCAGTGTGAGAACTGGAAGCCTAGCATTTCTCTCTCTAGCTTCTTTCTAATGATCCAAGTGGTATTGTGAAGCCATTAAATTTTTCTGTTGTTTTCAGACAAGCTCATAGTTGGCCTCACTCAGTGAAATATTTTTGGCCCTAAAGAAATATGCTTGCATATTTTTATACATATGCATGTACTTAACAACCTATTGACCAGAAACATATTAACACATCTTTTGTTACCTGAATATTATGATATAATATTATTCACTTACAAACAAATGGCCACTCCCACACATTACTTTCTGCAAAAATCCCCTGGCCAATAATGTGTTAAGCATATACATAAAATTTTTGTATGTACGTATATCTGTCTCTCAATCAATCATGAGTCTGGTTCTACAAGCCAATCTATTTAATGGTTCTATGGCCAAAATTAGTCGATTGGCTGCCAGTTTATTCATCTATAAATGGAAAGATTTAAGTGGATGAACTCCCTACTTTAAATCTTTAAAAATTTTAAACTTATCCTTTTTTTATATCCAAATCTAGTAAAATAATATAGTTTTATAAGTCACTTCACCAAGGAAGTGTTTTTTTACCTTCTAACTCAGTCAGACCTCCATTATGCACCTCCATTGCACTGTGTACCCATCCCTCTTTGTGTCCAAAGCCTATAATTTTTATTTTCGTTTGGTCAGAGCATTGCATATTTATTACTACTTTTAAAATAGTTTCTCTTATTTAAAAAACATTTTATTGAAATGTGGTTGATTTATGATATTAACCCTGTTCTGTACAATATATCCTTATTGCTCATATTATTTATTTCCTTTCCCTCTCCTCACTGGTATCCACTAGTTTGTTTTCTATATCCGTGAGCCTATTTCTGTTTTGTTATACGTTCATTCATTTTTTTTTTTTACGTTCCACATAAAAGGGATAGCATAGGGTATTTATCTTTCTCTGACTGACTCATTTACTAAGCATAATATACTCTACATCTATCCATGTTGTTGCAAGTGGCAAGATTTCGTTCCTTTTGTGGCTGGGTACTATTCCATTGTGTTATATATACCACATCTTCTTTACCCACTCATCTATTGATGGACATTTGGGTTGCTTCTGCATCTTGGCTGTTGTAAATATTGCTGCTGTAAACATTGGGGTTCATGTATCTTTTCAAATTAGTGCTTATTTTCTCCAGATATATACTCGAGTAGAGTTGTTGGAGCATGTGGTAGTTCTATTTGTAGTTTTTTGAGGAACCTCAGTACTGTTGTCCATAGTCTGTCTGTCGGTTAGTGCTGTGTGTTCACTTTTGTCTGACTCTTTGTAACTCCACGGACTGTAGCCCACCAGACTCTCTGTCCGTGGGATTTTCCAGGCAAGAATACTGGAGTGGGTTGCCATTTCCTCCTTCAGGGGATCTTCCCCACCCAGGGACTGAACTCGCATCTCCTATATCGCAGGCAGATTCTTTACCACTGAGCCACCTGGGAAGCCCCATTTCCCATAGTGGCCGCACCAATTTTTGTTCCAACCAACAGTATATAAAGGTTCTCTTTTCTCCACATCCTAGCCAACATTTGTTATTTGTGGACTTTTTGATGATAGCCATTCTGACAAGTGTAAGGTGATATTGTGGTTTTGGTTTGCATTTCTCTAATAATCAGCAATGTTGAACATCTTTTCATGTGCCTGTTAGCCACTTTTATGTCTGGATAGACATTGGAAAAGTGTCTATTCAGATCTTCTGCCTATGTTTTTATCACTGTAGTTTTTCTAGTTTATTTTTAATTTTTTTGCTGCACTGTATCCTCGTTGCTGCACATGGGTTTTCTGTAGTTGGCAGAGAGCAGGAGCTACTCTCTGGTTGCAGTGCACGGGCTTCTCTTTGCAGTGGCTTCTCTTGTTGCGGAGCACAGACTCTAGGCACACGGGCTTCCAAAGTTGCAGAATGCAGGCTCAGAGTTGTGACTTGCTAGCTCTAGAGCGTGCGGGCTTCAGTGATTGTGTCACAGGAGCGCATTAGTTCTGACTTGTGGGTCCTAAAGCACACAGGCTTCCGTAGTTGCAGAATGTGGGCTCAGTTGTGTGGTTACAGGCTCTAGAGCGTGGGGGCTCAGTAGTTGTGGCTTATGGGCTTAGTTGCTCCATGGCATGTGGCATCTTTCCAGACCAGGTATAGAACCAGTGTCTCCTGCATTGGCAGGCAGATTCTTATCCACTGTGCCACCAGGGAAGTCCTGGCCATTTTTAAATAGGGTTCTTTGCTATCGAGTTGTTGAGCTATATATTTACTTTTCATATTAACCCCTAGTGGGGATGACCCCTGTTGGTTGTATCATTTAAAAATATTTTCTCCCATTCTATACATTCTGTACATTCTTCCATTCTCCCATTCTGTCCCATTCGTTGACAAAATGAAAAGACAATGGTTTCCTTTGCTGTGCAAAAGCTTTTAAATTTAATTAGGTCCTATTGTTTATTTTGTTTTTATTTCTTTTGCCTTTAAAGATGATCCCAAAAAAGTATTGCTTCAGTTTATGTCAAAGAGTGTTCTACCTATATTCTCTTCTAGAAACATTATGGTTTCTGGTCTTACATTTAGGTTTTTAATACATTTTGAGCTTATTTTTGTGTACAGTGTGAAGGGGTGTTCTTCATTGATTTGCATGTAGCCATCCAGCTATCTCAACAGCACTTATTGAAGGGACTGTCTTTTCTCTATTGAATATTCTTGCCTCCTTTGTCATAGGTTTAACTGATGGTAGATGTGTGGGTTCATTTCTGTTTTATTCATCTATGTGTCTGTGTGTGTGTGTCACTATCTTGCTGTTTTTGACACTGTAGCTTTGAGGTAGAGACTAAAATCTAGGAGCACATATCTCGAGCTTTGGTTACTTTTTTTTATTATTTTTTTGTTATTTTTTTTCAGGATTGCTTTTGACAGTTTGAGGTTTTTATGGGAAGTCTTTGATTTTTGTCATATTTATTCTGCCCATCATCAGCAGGGCCTGAACATAGTAGGCACTCTGTCCATATTGATTATAGGACTGCTTTATAACTGGGCTGATTTCTATGAGTTGCAAGTTGAAGCCCAGTAGAATTTGTTTCTTCTCACAATGTATTTCTGCAAACAGGGCACTTTGTAATGAGCTTATTATTTTGTTTACAATATATTGTCCTTGTTCTTAGGATATTAGGTAAAATATGGGAATGTAAGCTCAACACTCAAAAAACTAAGATCATGGCATCCGGTCCCATCATTTCACGGCAAATATATGGGGAAACAGTGAAAACAGTGGCTGACTTTATTTTGTCATGCATTGGAGAAGGAAATGGCAACCCACTCCAGTGTTCTTGCCTGGAGAATCCTGGGGACGGGGGAGCCTGGTGGGTTGCTGTCGATGGGGTCACACAGAGTCGGACACGACTGAGGTGACTTAGCAGCAGCAAAATCACTGCAGATGGTGACTGCAGCCATGAAATTAAAAGACGCTTGCTCCATGGAAGAAAAGTTATGACCAACCTAGACAGCATATTAAAAAGCAGAGACATTATTTTGCCAACAAATGTCCATCTAGTCAAGGCTATGGCTTTTCCAGTAGTCATGTATGGATGTAGAGTTGGACTGTGAAGAAAGCTGGGCACCAAAGAATTGATGCTTTTGAACTGTGATGTTGGAGAAGACTCTTGAGTGTCCCTTGGACTGCAAGGAGATCCAACCAGTCCATCCTGAAGGAGATCAGTCCTGAGTGTTCATTGGAAGGACTGATGCTGAAGCTGAAACTCCAATACTCTGGCCACCTGATGTGGAGAACTGACTCATTTGAAAAGACCCTGATGCTGGGAGGGATTGGGGGCAGGAGCAGAAGTGGACGACGAGGATGAGATGGCTGGATGGCATCACTGACTCGATGGACATGAGTCTGAGTGAACTCCGGGAGTTGGTGATGGACAGGGAGGCCTGGCGTGCTGGGATTCATGGGGTCGCAAAGAGTCAGACATGAGTGAGAGACTGAAATGAACTGAACTGAATGGGAATGTAAACCAAATTTCAACAATTACTTAATGTAATCCTTGGAAAAGAGTCAAAACCAGAAGTCAGTGTGTGCTGAGCTAAACAGTTTGGCTTCTGTTTAAAAATGGCCTTCTATATTGTTTCATTCCATTATTGCCTGAAAATTGTGGGCAGCACCCAAGCGGGAAAGAGTGGAATGGCTCTAAGATGTTTCCTTTTACTGTGGATCTTGGTCAGTCAGAGTCTGTAAGCCCCTTTTTCCAAATTGAAGACTATATATCCCATGGGCATGGTGTGAGGATTAAATTAGGTATGTTGTGTAATGTCTCAAAAGAGCACTTTACATCCAACATATATTCTTTTCCTCCCTTTTGAAATATTTGCCACAAAGATTTAATAGGAGAATTAAGGAAAACAATCCCAAGTTATTGCTTAAACTAGAGATTATCTCTATTTATATGTCTTTAATCAGAAGTACATCTGAAAAGATATTCTGCACTGAACATAATCCTTCTCTAAGGAATACCCACAGACTGGTGTGTACATTATATGAATACAATGGAAAATTGTATTTCTTACGTCAGTCCAGGATAATGCAATCCTAACTGTTAGCATTAGTCATCTCCATTGGAGATTCATAGAATTTTTATGATAATGGCCCTATTTCAAAAACCTAACAGAAATGACATTTGGAGTAAATTGCTGAATTTTTGCATATGTGTTGCATGATAAAGACCTTTGATTTGAAAAAGTAACAATTATTGACAATTTATCAAGTGATTCATTGCATTTTTAAAAATACGAATTCTCTGGAAAAATTAATACATGAGATTCTGGATATGACAGATTTGAGAAGCAGTTATTTTATTCAGAAATAAGAAATTAAGTCACAAAAAAGTTTATTTTCAAATCATGTGTTTGATCTAATAAGACATTTCCCCACAATGATTTATCCTTGGTATTCAATGCTGTCAAGGGAATCTTTCCTTTTCTATTGTTAAGAAAGATTATCTGACTAAATCTCGCTAATGCTGATCCCTAATTAAAGAATCTAATCAAATTCTCTGCCTGACTTGTTTTAAATGACTGTCACAACAAACTCTGGAAAATTCTTAAAGAGATGGGAATACCAGACCACCTTACCTGCCTCCTGAGAAATCTGTATTCAGGTCAAGAAGCAACAGTTAAAATGACTTGGAACAATGGACTGGTTCCAAATTAGGAAAGGGGTACGTCAATGCTGTATATTGTCACCCTGCTTATTTAACTTCTATTCAGAGTACATCATATGAAATGTTGAAGTTGGATGAAGCACAAGCTGGAGTCAAGATTGCTGGGAGAAATATCAATAACCTCAGATATGCAGATGACACCACCCTTATGGCAGAAAGTCAGAGGAACTAAAGAGCCTCTTGATGAATATGAAAGAGGAAAGTGAAAACGTTGGCTTAAAACTCAGTATTCAAAAAACAAAGATCATGGCATCCGTCCCATCACTTCATGGCAAATAGATGGGGAAACAATGGAAACAGTGAGAGACTTTATTTTCTTGGACTCCAAAATCACTGCAGACAGTGACTGCAGCCATGAAATTAAAAGACACTTGCTCCTTGGAAGAAAAGCAATGACAAATCTAGACAGTGTATTAAAAAGCAGAGACATTACTTTGCTGACAAAAGTCTGTCCGGAAAAAGCTGTCATTTTCCAGTAGTCATGTACAGATGTGAGAGCTGGACAATAAGAAATGCTGAGCACTGAAGAATTGATGCCCTTGAACTGTGGTGTTGGAGAATACTCTTGAGAGTCCCTTGGAAAGCAAGGAGATCAAACGAGTCAATCCTAAAGGAAATCAGTCCTGAATATTCACTGGAGGACTGATGCTGAAGCTGAAGTGCCAATACTTTGGCCACCTGATGCAAAAAGCTGACTCAGGGGAAAAAGACTCTGATGCTGGGCAAGGTTTCGGGCAGGAGGAGTAAGGGATGACAGAGGATGAGATGATTGGATGGCATCGCTGACTCGATGGTCATGAGTTTCAGCAAACTCCGGGAAATGGTGAATTACAGAGAAGCCTGGTGTGCTGCAGTCCATGGGGCCGCAAAGAGTCAGATACAACTGAGTGACTGAACAGCAGCATTTTCCCTGTGGAGCATATTGTATCTTCTCCCCAGGTATCACAAATGGTTGATTGGGGGTGGAACAGGGCTGAGAAGACACATTTACATGTTTTTGGCCATGCTTACAAAAAGTCTTCAACAAACACATGATAAACCCAAGTTTCCCAATTACAGAAGTGAAGTATATTTAATTACTTGCACATGCTTGGCTGAAAGGAGCTCTCCCAAGAGGCTGAACATTTTTTTAAGACTATATTTTTTTAGAGACGTTTTGGGGTCACTGCAAAATTAAGAGGGATCTACAGAGACTTTCTGTATGCATTCTGCTCCGCACATGCTTGGCTTCTATTATAAACATCCTCCATCAGAGTAATACATTTGTTACTATGGATGAACCTACACTGACACATCGTAATACTCAAAGTCTGTGGTTTACATTACAGGTTACTCTTGGTCTTGTGTATGCCGTGAGTTTGGAGAAATGTCTAATGACATTTATCCATCATTATAATATCACAGGATATATTCACTGCCCTAAAGATTCTCTATGCTCTACCTATTCATACCCGCCCCTCCTCCACCGCATCCCCCCATTACACCCTGGCAACCAGTGATCTTGAGAACCTCTTTTATGGGAGTAGGAATTATGTTAGTCATAGAAACAGAGGTGACAGAAATAGGAGCTTCAATTACTTTCAGTGTTGCGAGTTCCCATTGACTACAGTGTCGAGACAACTTGCCCAAGACCTGAATACTTGTCTCTCTCTGTTACAAGTGACTACTGCACTCAAAAGCACTGTTTGGTCTCATTTCAATTATTTTATTTTGTATTTGGGGGTTGTCCATTTGATTATCAGTAAAGCTAATTCATTTCTCAATTCTTCATCTTCCTACGTATGTACTTATGTTAGAACAGAGAAAGTATTGAGCTGGCAAGGCATCTTTTTTTCACTGGATCCTGTTCTATTATTTTAAAACTGTCTCTGCTAATGTTAGCATTTTATGGAAATGTGTGCATAGGAAAATACATCCTATCTTTCTCTTTTCTCAAAACTCATTTCCACTGCCCTAAGGCTAACAATTCTATGTTATCAGGAGGTATAAGTATTATTACTTAGCCATAAATATGACAAGAAAAGTATTACAATCAATTTGAATCATCACATGTGGTAACATCTGATTTATGTGGCATTATTAAGGAGCTAGATAATAAATATAGATGAATATTTTATATAATAAAGGGTTATTTTATTCTGTGCTTTTCCATTTTAGCAGGCTTTCTTCAATGTATCTTTCTAATATGAAGTTATATTAGTATGAGTTCTTAAAATACCTTTTTCTAATTGCCAGCAAACATTTTTATGATGATTCAAGATCATTATTAAAATATTATTGTTCTTTTTGCTTGTTTCTATCTGTATTGAAATTCCTCAGAAGCTTTTAAGGAGTATACTCTTTTGGGGCATTTTTATAAAAAGATTTGTGCTGATCTTTCTGTTTTATTTTTATTTTACTTTTTAAGTTGGAGATTATATTTCATTGTTTTCCTCTCCCTAAATATGAAATGTGAATTTTATTAAATAACCATACTACCCAGCACTCATGTTTATCTTTCTTCTGTTTAACCATTGATGTGATTTAGTCAGAATTGAAGTTTACTACAAACTGAGTATTTTTTATAGTTGCCTTAACATGATTTACGTTAGTTCTATGATAACCTTAAAAAGGCCCTTTCTCTACTTTCTTCTGCATTGGAGATTATGTTACAGATATCTGGAATTACTGAAAATTCATTCTCTTCAACAGTGGGAACATTTTATATCAGATTTTTAAACAGGAAAGTGTAATACATATTATGAACCAAATAGTGAATAGAAAATGTTTATATATAATGGTGTCTCGAAAACATCACAGACAAGATAAACGAATCACCTCAGTGTTAGAAATTCTGTCTATAATTATGATACATTTTAAAGCAGAGCATTTTCTATCTTGGATGATATAGAGTTATTTTATTCAACAATAGAAAGCTCATTTAGTTAATTAAGCATCATATAATGACGAAGAGAAGAAAAAAAAATGCTGCCTTCAAATGGGTATTAAACTTTTGCTTATCAGTAATTTCAATTTGCAGATGGTACGAGATGGGTTTAGTTGTGTAAACTTGACTTGAGTTTCCAGTATCCAGTTAGTTTGTAATAGTGAAGATACAAGTATTGGTTGAAAAATATTTGCTGAAGTGATTTTAGAGGAGTCAGCATTGCCTGCCTTGAGTATGATTGTTTGATTTCTTCTCATCTGTTTAGAAAGCTGGACTCCTGTTACTTATTTGTGTGTGCCTAATTATATATTTCTCCCCGTGTGGATATGTGTAGGCAGATGGGTAAAGGGAATGCAGAGCTCTGTAAATTGGCATCCATGTAGTTCTGATGACAAGGGAAATAGAAGCTTATTATTGTCAGCGTGTGTCCAGATAACAACTGTGGGCTAATAAGGTTCTTCCTCCAATATTTACACTTCAGTGTGAAAATGCAGTTGTAACCGGTATATTGAACTAGTTGAACACAGTAGGGGGCACACATCTTCATTCTTGCATGCCACTGTCTTTCCTTCATGCTCCTGGCTAAAGTCCCTTACAATTGCCATGGCTTTCGCACTTACTCTAGGTATCAAGTGGTTTTGGTTTTCAGGCAATAAAATGTTCACTGCAGCCTAATATCAAATTTTTTACTAGCTTGAAATTTATTGTCTTCCCCTCTGAAGCCTGCCTTAGCCTCTTCTCCCTTTGCTCTCCTCTTAGACTCACCTGCTGCCTGTGCTTCGGAGAGCTGGATGAGGAGGAGAGAAGGTGAGATAAGGGGGCAGAAAAGCCTGGGATGGTGTCATGCAATTGCACATCCTTTTTCTCGTGAAGCGCTTTTGTGTGTTCCTCCAGGAGCCCTTCACTGGAATCTCCTGATTCCCTAGAATGCTGAAGTCCCTCTGGTTAGCCCCCTGGCTGTCAATGCTTCCTTTCTGCTCACTTCTCTTAACATGTGTCCACCTGGGTGGAATCACTTCAGGAAAAATGCAGTGTTGGCTCCCTTCCTTGAGGGTCCACCTCTGTTCTCTCTCTGCTCTGCCCACTGGTACTCTCTCCTCGTTTTGGGCTCTAGAAGGTCTATTGAGCATGTAAACTTTTCAGCTGTGAGCTGGTACCTATCCCTGCATCCTCCAAAGTCTGGGGAACGTGTATCACGTTGCAGGGCCCACCCATTTATCTCCGCGGTGATTACATTCAGCGCTCATGAATCTTAATGCACATAATATATTTACTCAGGATACATATAGAAAACATGGAGTTGTTCCCATTTAAGACTATTATGCTTGTGATATTAAAAATATCACAAATAGTTCAGAAGGAAGCAAGTACTCCCTCTCAGATTGTTACTTCCCAATATGTGGCCTTTATACATCTTTGAAAATAAAGGGGGCCTTACTTGGCTTTTGCCTATGAAACGAGTGAATGAATATTCTATGTGAAGAATGTTGTTAGTAGAGCCTGCTAGAAACTATCTGTCCACCACGTGGATGCTTTCTTCTCTTTCAGATCTTTTTTCTTTTCATTTGGGATGTTCTGTTTATGAAGTAGTTATAATTCCTGTTTACCAGAGATGAACCTGGAACATTGCCAGAAGTACCAGGTCTGCTCTTTCTGAACTTTAAAGAAAAAACTTCTTTGCTTTTGTTCTGTTTAATTATGTAGGCTTTTGCTCTCCTGTTATCAGGACCATGATTCAGTCCTTCTAGTGTGTAATTATCCCAAGTGTCCTCGATTTGCTAAAGTGCGAATCTCTATATTTTTGTCAGAAAGCCAAGGGTTGCTCGGCTTTGGAAATCTTTTACAGCATTTTGTTTTCAGTTGTGCCTTTGTGATCCTGAATGTAAACACATGAATTTGAATTCCTACTTGGTAGAGAGAATTAATCTTGAAATAAATTAACCAAAAAAAAAAAAAAGAGGAAAATTTGAAGCATCCATTGCATTAACTGCAAAACATCTGTGAATAGCTTAAATGTTGGATGGCAGGAGTAAGCTAAATAAATGCTCATTTGAAGATCTTTCTGAAGATGCTAAAAAGTTTTTTTTTTTCACTTTTTCAGTTTTCATGCTCTTTATCTGGAGGATTAAGGTAATTATACTTCATAAAATTCATAAGAACATTGTATGATGTTAACAATGCCTAAAACAACATGAAATAAATACTGTTTTCTCTAATAACATATAACATTTAGATTTTTTTTTTACTAGACTTTTAAAACTGTGCTTGAAGAAAGGTTTTTTTCTTTTTGGGAGGAAACTTCCTTTCTGAGGAAATTTTCACAAAATTCCAATTTTTCTGGTTTTGTTGCCCATGGGCATTGTTTTGGTTATTTGCACAGTTAATTGATATTTCCAGGTCCTCCATGCTTTGTAAGGTTAACTAGCCTGAAGGATAAAAGGAATTCCATTCACGGGGAAGATGCCTGTTTTGCTGACACTGCCCAGGTCAGGGTCCCAGCAGTTAGATTTGGGAATCCCCAGAGGGAATGTGCTCTCATTCGTCTGCAGCAACAAAGCCAGTCAGTGACTGGAGTCTGTCATCTTCTTCCTCTCTGTGCCTGTGGCTTTGAGTGAGGTCTGTTGCTGAGCCCCGTGTGTGAAGGCCCCACAGTGTTTCTGGCCCTTCCCTGGGACCCTCCACTTCTGGACTGCACTGTCGCACATCATCAGGAAGGTAGAGGGGACCTGTCATCTTGGAAAACCTAAAAACCCTGAGCCCACCTTGGCTTCTTGCATATAACATGCTGCTGCTGCTAAGTCGCTTCAGTCGTGTCCGACTCTGCGCGACCCCATCAACAGCCGCCCACCAGGCTCCCCCATCCCTGGGATTCTCCAGGGAAGAACACTGGAGTGGGTTGCCATTTCCTTCTCCAATGCATGAAAGTGAAAAGGGAAAGTGAAGTCGCTCAGTCGTGTCCGACTCTTAGCAACCCCATGGACTGCAGCCCACCAGGCTCCTCCGTCCAGGGGATTTTCCAGGCAAGAGTACTGGAGTGGGGTGCCATTGCCTTCTCCGGCATATAACATGAGAAGATGCTTTTTTCCCCCATCCTGCTACATTCTATCACACTGCAGAGAAGAGTTTAGTTTAGGGAGAAATCGGAGTTACAAATGCCATAATATAGGAAGTACTGGCAGACCTCCCCTACTAGGGAGCCAGATTTGCATAAATTGGCCAAAACCCACTGTGAATTTGGCACAGTCTTGACCCGGGACCTCTACTATGATGATGTTTAGATTTGAGCGTCTTCCCTGGTGACTCAGACGGTAAAGAAACTACTCAGACAGTAAAGAAACTGCCCGCAATGCAGGAGAGCCAGGTTCAATCCCTGGGTGGGAAAGATCCACTGGAGGAGGGAATGGCTAGCCACTCCAGTATTCTTCTAAGGCTGAGGTGACTGAGGACATGAGCACCACTCGGAAAGTCCATGCACAAATACTACTACCGCTACTAGCTATTATTATTACTGTATACTTCTTTGTTCTAGGTGCTTCATATGCTTTAACTTAATTATCACAGCAGCCTTAATAGTTGTATATTATGTGGGGTATTTTTCATAGAAGGAAATGCAAGAGAGACGTATTAGGTTCCACAGATCACACAGCTGCTGGTCCAGGGCAGCTGTACCGTCTGTACTCTGCTTGATTGAGCCGTAAGGAGACAGTATCCTCTCGAAGCGTGGGTTTCGTTTCCTCCCTGTATTTATTTGTAACCACAGATAGTAACCACCAAGAAATGCACTTTGAAAAATTTCTTTAAGCATAGAAAAAGTCCACATCATAATTTAAAGTGTTTTTTTTTTGTTGTTGTTGTTTGTTTTTTCTGCTGACTAAAAGATATGACTACATATCTCCTTTACTGCCTTCTCGTAACATCCTGCTAATCATGGTCTTCCATCCCATTTCACCATGATCCACAATTGCCTGCAATAATAACAAAGTAATGGGATACACTGGAAAAAACAACAACAACAAAAAAAAAACAAACGCTGGTCCTCTCCACATGGGCCGTTTGGTGTTAGCACAGTCTCTGAAGGGGCTCGGTGGTGACGCAAATGTTAGTCCTTCTAGGGATCTTCAGTGAGTACCAACTGCTTTCCTAAACTGTAGTCTTTCACCATGTGGAGGAGTAAAAGAGCAGGCAGGGTTTTTTTTTTTTATTGCTTTTCTATAAATAGTGATTCTGGACCCTGGGTGCCTTGAGAGATTCCAAGTGTAAACAACCAAGGAAGGAAAAATTAACAGCAATGAAAAATCCATGGTGTGATTTTTTGAGCTGTTTAGATCCAGTTAAAGGTAGAATCTAAGCACTGATGTAAGCAGCAGCTTTACAGATTAGGCTTTTTCGCTATACTGACATTAGATGCATTATTATTACATGCCTAAACTGCTCTGTTTAATTCTAATTAATTCCAAACCATATACCGGGATAATTGAAGCATAAGCTTGCTTTGATAAAGGTTTGGGGCAGAGTTTTCTATACGGAATTAGCACAGAGAAATCTGGGGGGTTGATGAAACTGTTCTACATGGAACTGTGGAGGTAGATATACAGTTCACGCTTTTGTTAAAATCCAAAGAACTGTACACCACAAAAAGCAGATATTGCTTGGTAATTAAAAAGGAAAAAGGAGATGCAGGAAAAATAGAATGCACACAAATGAGCCTACCTGTATTACATGTGAACCACATACCTACACTGAGGAGGATGGGGAAGAAAGGACCCAATCTGCGTGACTTTGGAAAGTAGTGCTCTGACTGGGATGTTGTTTGTAAACAACCAACCAAACTGTACACAAGCACTGTCATCTCATAAATTTGTTTCTCATAGGCAAGTAAGTAAGGAATTCTGTAAACTAGTGTTGAAGAAATGCAGATGATGAAGGCCAGGTTTCCCCCTATCAGAATAGGGAGTTAGAAAAAGGAAGAGAAAAAGGGAAAATGAACCCAGTGTTACAGGCTTAGAGGCAGAAGTACCTATATGGATGCATAAAATATATATACACATCATGAGTACGTACATATATTTGTGGTTCAGTGGCCCAGTCATATTTGATTCTTTGCGACCCCATGGATTGCAGCACGCCAGGCCTCCCTGTCCCTCACCATCTCTGGAAGTTTGCCCAAGTTCATGTCCATTGCATTGGTGATGTCATCCAGCCATCTCATCCTCTGACGTCGTCTTCTCCTTCTGCCCTCAATCTTTCCCAGCATCGGGGACTTTTGCAATGAATCAGCTGTTCGGTGACCAAAATACTGGATGTTTCAGCATCAGTCCTTCCAATGAGTATTCAGGGTTGATTTCCCCTAAGACTGACTGGTTTGATCTCCTTGCTGCCTAAGGGCCTGTCAGGGGTCTTCTCTAGCACCACAGTTCGAAGGCACTGCAGTCCTTTGGCGCTCTGCCTTCTTTATGGTCCAGCTTTCAGAGCCATACATGGCTTCTGGGAAGACCATATCCTTGACAATGCGGACCTTTGTCGGAGTAATGTCTCTGCTTTTCAACACACTACCTAGGTTTGTCACAGCTTTCCAGCTAAGAAGCAATCATCTTCTGATTTCATGGCTGCAGTTACCGTTCGCAGTGATTGTAGAGCCCAAGAAGAGGAATTCTGTCCCTATTTCTACCTTTTCCCCTTCTATTTGCCATGAAGTAATGGGACTGGATGTCATGATCTTAGTTTTTTAAATATTTAGTTTTAAGCCATCCTCATCAAGAGGCTCTTTAGTTCTTCGCTTTCTGCCATTAGAGTGATATCATCTGCATATCTGAGGTTGTTGATGTTTTTCCTGCTTATCTTAATTTCACCTTGTCTTAATTTTCATCTATCTGGCCTAGCATTTCCCAGGATATGCTCAGTGTATAGGTTAAATAAGCAGGATGACAGCAGAAAGCCCTGTCATACTCCTTTTTCAATCCTAACTGAATCAGTTGTTCCATACAGGGTTCTAACGGTTGCTTCTTGACCCGCATATACAGGTTTCTCAGGAGACGGGTAAGATGATTGTCTTTAAGAGCTTTCCTCAGCTCATTATGATCTACACAGTTAAAGGCTTTAGCTATGAAACTGAGATAGATGTTTTTCTGGAATCCCCTTGCTTTGTCTATGATCCAGGGAATGTTGTCAAGTTGATCTCTTGTTCCTCTGCCTTTTATTACATACACACAAAACTAGATACAGAAATACAGAGGCTTGTGCATACATGAGTTAATGTACATACACATATTCCTTAGTTCTCTTCAGTGAAGGGGCTAGAATCAGTCATTTCCTCAGTGGCGAGGACCACACTGAGTGCTCATCGACTCCTCTCTAAATATTAATATGTTCTGCAGTGAAAAAATGAGGGATCCTTGGAGACCTGATTGATTCTAGGATTGGAGCAGGGAAAATACAAGATGAGTATTGAGCATCTTGTGACTTCTGTGATGCAGATAGTGAAATGTGCTTCAAGTAAGAGGAGATGAGGCATATTGAAAGTGGCATAGGAGCCAACCAGAAAGAACTGAAACAACAATGATAGTACTGGATTATAATTTAAGGAATGAATAAATATTCATGATCCTATACTGACATGAATAAATAATTGAATAAATAAGGGGGATTACACAGCAACTCTTTCCTGCAGTTATAAATGTAGAAGGAAGGACTTTATTAGAAATACAAAAGCATAAATAGAAAATCACTAATAGGCTATCACAGTGATGACTGGTGCAGGCAAGATCCATAAATGGATGCTTAGTGGGTAAAGAACCTGCCTGCAGTGCAGGAGACTCCAGAGATATGCGTTCAGTTCCTGGGTTGGGAAGATCCCCTGGAAGAGGAAATGGCAACCCACTCCAGTGTTTTTGCCTGCAGAATCCTGTGGACAGAGGAGCCTGGCAGGCTACAGCCCATGGGGTCACATAGAGTCAGACATGATTGAAGTGACTGAGCACAGCACAAAGGATCTCCCCCCAAATATTTGGCAATTACAAATAGAAAAATAGTATTTCTACCATGGACTATCCTGGTAGCATATTAAAAAGCAGAGACATTACTTTGCCAACAAAGGTCCGTCTAGTCAAGGCTATGGTTTTTCCAGTAGTCATATATGGATGTGAGAGTTGGACCATAAAGAAAGCTGAGCACTGAAGAGTCGATGCTTTTGAACTGTGGTGTTGGAGAAGACTTTTGAGAGTCCCTTGGATTGCAAAGAGATCCAACCAGTCCATCCTAAAGGATTTCAGTCCTGAATATTCATTGGAAGGACTGATGTTGAAGCTGAAACTCCAATACTTTGGCCACCTCATGCGAAGAGTTGACTCATTTGAAAAGACCCTGATGCTGGGAGGGATTGGGGGCAGGAGCAGAAGGGGATGACAGAGGATGAGATGGTTGGATGGCATCACTGTCTCAATGAACATGAGTTTGGGTAAACTCCGGGAGTTGGCAATGGACAGGGAGGACTGGCGTGCTGCAGTCCATGGGGTCGCAAAGAGTTGGGCAACTGAACTGAACTGATCCTGGTAGCGTGATCTTAGCCAAGGTTAACATCACCATCAATAATAAATGGTCATAATGAAACCTCTGATATGATGCACAGAGGACACGCCTGTGTGGCATCACTCCAGGTAATGCATAGTCTCACTGTTATCACGAGAAAGCATCAACAAAGCGAAATGGAGGAACAATCTGTAAAATAACCCAAACAATCCTCAAAAAGCATCAAGGTCATGAAAGGTGAAGGAGGTTGAGGAACTGCTCTAGTGTTGAAATGACTTAAGGAGATATGACAATTAAATACAATATAGGATCCTGAATTGGATCCAGAAACAGAAAAATTACTTTCCTGGAAAAACTGGAGAAATCTAAATAAGTTCTCTTCTGTTCTTTAGTTATTAGGATTGTATCAGAGCTCTTAGTTTTTATGTCTCTTCTATGGTTATGTAAGACATCAAGAGAGGAGAAGCTGGGCAAAGGGTATATGGTAATTTTCTGTACTATTTTTGCAACTCTTCTGTGGATCTAAAGTTATCTCATAATAAAAAGAATTTTTTAATCCTTCTATCCATAATATAGTATAAAACCTTTGCCAAACATTTTTTTAGTACCTTTTTAAAATGAGTGACCACCACCTGCAGTGAGAAGCAATTGTGCCATCTTTCATTTGTTGTAAAATTCAGCTTCTTCATCCCAAGTATAGAGCCGGTAACTTCCAAATGCTTTTAATGGAAAGTACCTGGAAGAATTACCTTAATGGAGACCTTGGGTTATCTGCAAGTCATCTTTTCTCCTTAAAGTACTAACATTTTTACTGCTTTCTTTGTCTCTCTTTCTCCTATTATGATGTGTAGTCGATAATATTTTGATATTTAAATACAATATTTCAGTATGCTGCTTTCAAAGGCCAGATCTGGGTCTTTGCGCCCCTTTGGGGTGCATACATGTGCACACACACACATAGAGAAGTTTTCTTTGATAACTTTGTGACTTAACTATAAATTTGCTAAGAAATTTGGAATTACTGATTGCCCATGGAGCCCTAAGCTGCTAGATAGTATGTCAGATGTAGAATAGTCCATTTTCTTCTGCTTGCAGAGTGGCCTCTGCAGAGTCCCTAGGTCACCAACCATTCTGTCATTTTCTGAGTGGTTCCTTTTATAACCCTGACACCAGCTATTGGGTACATCTACTAGCAGGCTTCCCAGAGAAGCCAATCAGCCCAGAGGGCCAGACAAGCCTTGGAGAAAGTCTCCCACCTCTCTGCTTGTCTCCCTCTGTGAGCAGACCTAGGAAGGAACCCTACAAAGGCTGGCTGCCGTTGCTCATTTTCTCCTCTTGGACTGTCATGGAGGAGCCTCCAGCAGGGACTGGGCATCTCTTGCTCCCTGTGAGGATGACTGAATTGAGAAAGTGCTTCTGCAGGGTTTCACTCCCTACCCCTGGCTGCCATATGGGCATCTTTCCTGGGTTTGGATTTCCAAACAAAGACCTGGCTTTGTAGTTTTATTTAGTTGGTATTTTACATTAGTGTTGTGTAACTATGTGAGAAAATGCCTGCACCATGTTTAAATAAATGTTTTATTTTGAGATAATTGCCGATTCATGTGTAGTTCTAGGAAATACCAGAGAGAGATCCTGCATGTCCATTACTCAGCTTTCACCCAGTGGAAATATCTTATAAAACTAGAAGGCAATATCACAGTGAAAGTGTCTCAGTCCATTCAGACTGCTCTGACAAAAAGTACCATAGACGGGGCGGCTTAAATAACAAACTGTTCTGGGGGCCAGGGAGACCAAGATCAAGGCACTGGCAGATTTGGTGTTTGGCGAGGATCTATTTCCTGGTTCACGGCAGGCTTTCTTGCTGTGCCCTCACATGAAGAAATAGGCAAGGGATCTCTCTGGCGTCTCTTATAAGGGCACTAATCCCGTTCATGAAGGCTCCACTGTTATGACCTAATCACCTTCCAAAAGACCCACCTCCAGATATTATGGGGATTAAGTTTCAGCATATGAATTTACGGGGTTCGGGGGACAAATTTTTAATCTATTGCACAGGTATTGGCACATTCAAGATACAGAACATGTCTCTCCCCTGAAGGATCTCTCTTATTGTCCTTTCACCTTGCCTCCCTTTCTGCCCCACCTCCTCTTAATCCCTGACAGCCATTCTTCAGTTCTGTACTTCTGTAAGCACTTAAAAAAATAATTAATAAAGACTGATTGATTTGCCTGCTTCCCAATGAAAGGCAATCTTTCATAACCTGACAGGTCGATACTACCATGTTTATAGACCTTGGCCTGTAAGGTTGGGTACCTATGAGAGCTGTGCACGATGAGTTGGTGGTAAATTCACAGGGATCAGCAACCCACTTCCAAGGATAAAATTATGTCTCTGCCTCTTACTGGCTCTGTGACCTTGGACAAACTGGAGACTTCTCTGAAGCAGGGTGGATCAGAGAAGAATAATGATACTTACCTTAAGGTATTGGGGACAGAACTATAGGAGGTGATTTAAGTAAATTATTCAACGTGGCAACTGGAACATACTCATCCTTCTGATGCATCTGGAACTCTTAGATGGAGGCGGCTCGGACAGTTCAGAAAGTGAGGGAAAGGCAAGTGACATCTGAAAACCCTACTTCCTAACTGTTTTCTCAGGCCCAGGAGAAAAATTATCAAGTTTATATGAGTTTATTTCCTCAAAGGAGCCATCAGGGTATTTAAAAAATATGAAAGTAGAATTAAAATTAGAAAGAACTCTTGATCAGTATTTAAGCTTTGGATAACAGAGATATTTGCTTTTCATCATCTACAATCAGAGCCTATCTATTAGTGTCTCTGAAAATTTTTAAGTGTCTTAGAATGCTCCCTTAAAACATGCCTTTATTTTATCGTATGGGCTTGACTTGACTCTGCAGCACAACCCTAAATGTGCGCCTGGACAGATTTAAAATCATTCTCTACTAAACATGCAGAGCTCAGGAGTAGTTAGGCAGAGCAGTGCCTGTAATTGATACAACATATTGGTAAATCAACACATTCATTTTCCCCCCAGTGAGTCATACAACTGTATACATCTAAAATAAACCTTGACTCTACCTCCCACAGACTGGTGTGGAGACTGTCTGAAAATGTTTCTTTGGTAGTTGATAAATATGGAATAATTGTATTGAATTTGTCTTTCATACTGGCATTTCCAATGCTTCTTTCCAAACAAGTCTCTTTGAGAAAATATTTGAAAGGCAGTGCTTTCCATTTCTCCACACCTCCTTTGGCATGCTGGTTAATGATACGGAGGCAAGTGGATATGTTCATTGTTAGTAATATTTTAACTAAAATTGGACCATATTTTGCCACAGAGGCCAGGGATGTATGGCCATATAAAGTCTTATATAGTTCTCAAAAATTACATAATTTAACAATGACAATGAACTAGGAATTTTCCCTGCCTTTATAAGTTAAAGGAGAACATTTCATGTTGGCTCACACATGAAATGTGTGAGAATTATTCTATTTTGAATGTAATTTATTCTCTTTATATGCAAGTAATTACCTATAAATGATTCCATCTTTTCATTTCTTTTATACCCACATGAGGAGATGTCTGTTATTATCAACTGGATTTGTGATTCTAAAGTTAGGTCAGAGTCCAATGACAAAACATTCCCAGAGGATCATGCTTGCACATATTCTCAGGTTAAAATCATGAGTTAATCCGTGGCACATAAGAGCTATGTCAATCACTTGAAGCCAGAGCTGCCAGGCTTTCAGAGCTGACTGGCAATTGTAGCAGAAACTTTGGTACAAGCTAAATCAGACTCAGTCATAGACTCTGCTCAGATCACTAAAGAGTGCCTGGACTCATTAGTCATCTGCCAGTTATTCATTTTATTTAAATATGATCACAAGAAATAGAGAAAGTATTGCAGGAGAAACTTGGAAAATACATACTATTTGGGAAAACCCCAAGCATTGATAGGAGGATGTTTTTATGAACACAGGGAGAAGGGATGAAAATATTTCACAGAAGGACAGAGAGAAAAAGAAGGCTTTTAGTGTCCTCTTTCAACATAATTTGAAGATTTAGACATATAATTCACTTATATATTTTTATGTACTTATTTATCAAAGTATCCAGTAGTTAATTTTTCTCTAGATTCCACCTAAAGCTTGAATAGAAGAGTTAAATTTAGGCCCCTTAGTGATAGTAGCTAAATAATGTAGCTGTTGTTAAGTGTTTATTATTATTCTCCAAGCACTGGGTTAGTGCTTTGCAAGAATTGTGTGATTTAATCCTCAAACTAACCTTATAAAGGTGATATTTCTTATAAACACATGTTGTTGCAATATTTCTGTTGGACAGAAAAGTGATTCAGTTATACATGTATATATGCATTCATTTTCATATTCTTTTCCATTATGATTTATCACGGGATCTTGAATATATTTCCCTGTGCTATACAGTAAGACCTTGTTGTTTACGCATTTTACATAGTTTACATCTGCTGATCCCAAACTCCCCATCCATCCCTCCTTCACCTCTTCCCCCTTGTAAATTTGTAATTACCATTAATACTCTTAAATAGACTTCAGGAAAAAAACAATTGATTAACTTTTGATTTAATCAAACATTAACTGTACCAGTAATGAAAAAGCTCATCTCAACTTTGCCTTGAAGTATAAAATTTTCACTTATCTGGTATAAATTTCTCCAGTTGAGTTGCCGCAGAGGTGTGAACAATCTTTGTGATTCTAAATATAATAGTCCCTAAAGTGCTCTTTAATTGAAAACGAAGACTGCTAGCAATTATCTGACAGCTGGAGAATCTCAGACAAGCTGGTATCCAGTGGACTATTTCTTAATACTCCCATTTTCTCACTAGTGATCACACTGCTGCAAAATCTTGAGATACACCTCATGATTTTGATTTGCTTTGTCAATTTAACATTGTCAAAGCATAATTTCAGCCAGATTAATGACCAAATAAATGTCATTTTTTTTACTTTATCACTTCCCCCATAAAATAATATACATATATTTCTCATCATTGTTCAGCAATTATTAATAAGCCTGTGAGAAACACTATATAGCCCAAACATTTCTCCTGGGGTAAAAAGTCACCAAAAACACATGGCCTTGTCAGTCAAGCCAATATTTTTCATAGTATTTCATTCTTAAAGGAGAATACTGGGTAAATAGCTCAAATAATCCATATATTTAGAAACTCATAGGTACATAATTCTGTCATTGAACCATAATAGAATGTTGGAAAATCACCTAATTGTAATTACTTTAAGTATTTTGATTTAGGAAGCATTTAAAATCTGCTACTGGTTGAAAATTAAGCCATATTAACTCTGTATCATTCTTTAATTTTTAATGAGGCTTCTCAAACTTCAGTTGCTCCCTTTGAGTTTATTTTAAAGGATCAGACTATTTCCAAGCACCATTTTACTTTTACAATTCACAGCTTGTAACGAATGTTGAAAACAAGACTGTACTAACAGCACTGTTTATGGTATTATTATATTGAAGTGCCTCATTATTACATTTAAGTGTCATTTTTTTCCCCACCAAGATGTCAGTCAAAAGGTACAAACTTCCAGTTATAATATGAATAAGTCCCGCAGATCTACTGTAGAGCATAGTGACTATAGTTAACAACACTGTATCATAGGCTTAAAATTTACTAAGATTGTAGATCTTAAATGTCCTCCCCCCAACACAGAAGTAATTGTGTAAGGTGGTAGAAATATTAACTAACCCTATTTATAATAATCTTTTCGTAGTATGTAGAAACCATCGTGTTGTATACTTTAAACTTGTACTGTGTTACTTGTCAATTACATCTCAATAAAGCCAGAAACGAAAACACATGTACACACACATGAACACAAAGAATTGAGCTCAAAATCTATCACACGTGTGAATTCTAATATATTTTTGTTATATCCCGTCAATATATCAATTTTAAAATATTTCAAAAATTATGTTATCAATCTTGAATACTGTTATAAGTAAACACCAGTAAAATGTTTACTGTTAATGGGCATGCATGCTAAGTCGCTTCAGTCGTGTCCGACTTCTGGTGACCCTATGGTCTGTAGCCGGCCAGCCTTCTCAGTCCGTGGGATTCTCCGCGCAAGAATACTGGAGTGGGTTACCCTTTCCTCCTCCAGGGGATCTTCCTGACCCAAGGATGGGACCTGCATCACTTACGTCTCCTGCAGTGGCAGGCAGTTTTTTTGTTTGTTTGTTTTTTACCACTACTACCACCTGGGAAGCCCATTACTATTAATAAATCAGTGTAATTTAAAACCTTTTAATATAATTCAAAGAAGTTACTGGGCGTTAACTATCAAGGAAGACACTCTTTGTGCTTTTTAACTGCTCTCCTCCTATAAACAGAAGTCCAACCCGGCAAGCAGTAATATCGTTAAGTCATTTGATCAGTGACTGTGTTTCCTCATTCTGTGGCAGGAGCAAGGTGATTTCACTCTGAGTTGGGGCCACTTACCTTGCTGATGTTTAAGCCCGTGCCTGATATTTTATCTACTAGATTTAAGAACATGATTCGTAGGATGAGATAATGTTGGTGACCACAAATAATTCTTGAATCTAAAGCCAGTGCATGAGTTATGAACATGGTTTAATTAGAATGTAAGCTTCTGCATATTGGCCCACTTATGGAGAAGGAAGATGGAAACGGGGCCCAGATATCTTCCGGCCCATGGTATTTCAGAACTTTGTTCTCCCTTCTCTATGGACTGTCTTGCCTTCATGTTTTCCTAGCAGCTTGTTCTCTGAGAAAAGTCATTAAAATGGCTCTAGTAGAGTGTTCCACTTGAAGAGGAAAGTATTTACCAAGGAACTCAAAGGGCAACAGCACAGTTATTTATTTGCCTAACAAAAAATGAATCACATGCCCGCCTAGGAAAATAGGACTGCTCAGACTCCTTATGCCTAGATGCAACTATGGATATAGCCAGATGAACATATGGCAGAGGCTAATTAAGAGACTCCTATTGGGAACAAGCCATGCACTAGCAGAACCATTTCTAGAATGTAGAAGATTTCTAGCAACAGCATACTCTGTGGTCTTGTTTAGCCTTCTGGCCATATTTGAAAGTTGTGAGGCAAACCTACTTATGCAGGAAAAGGGTTGTATGCAATCTGAAAGTGAAGGGATCTGTGGAATTCTGAGATTAATGTATTAGGAAGATTATATTAAAGTGATTCCATTGTGTCTTATGCTTCTATGGTATTGTACCACAGTGAGAGGAGAAAGTAAATGTATGAAGGGCAAGTGTGTCTTATAAGGCATTCTTAAATGTTCCCTTTATATGCTGCAGTTTCATCATTATAATTATCTTCCTTTTATGTTTTGGTCCATTCATGTTCCATCTTTTTGCAGAGCATACTTGAGACTTAGAAAATGGTAGCATTGTGTTATCAGATAAGAGAGGAAAATCTGACTGGTGGAAGAAAAATAGATATGTATATGTATATATGTATATGGATATGTAAAAGTATTTACCGAAAATGAAATATTTTTCTCTGTGAACGATTTTATAGTGCATAAACATTTACTACTACAAGTAGGGAATTCTTAATGCTATGCATAAGTTTACCTGAGGGCATTCGCTTCTAATATATAGGCAAATTTTGCTTTTTGTATTTGCACTTCACTCTGTTTATAAAATACCTTCCTAATTCTGACTGTCCTTTGTACCTGCCAAGAAGCACATTTCTTGAGCTGGTGAAGATACACTGTTTACTCTGAGATAATTCATTACTGATAGTGTTGCCAGGAGTCTCCTATATCCTCAAAATGTCTTATATTTTAAAAGCAGCAGCTTGTTCTAGGCAGAAAGTAAATGGACTTTCAATTTAAGCATTCCTTTTTCATAAATGGCCAAATGCATCTGCTGTTTTGGTGGTTAAACTTGAAAGCACATTTTTGTATTAACTTTAGGGGTTTTTTTTAAGTTGATTTTTACTTTAAGAGCTTACCTTTTACAGTTTATATCACCAGTCCGTAAAACTCAGCAGAGGCATAGATAACTTGCTTATTCACATTAATAAAAGAAGTACTTCTGCATACTTGCCAGCAGATTAAAATTGAAGCTGTTGATTAAACACATATTTCAGTGCATCTCAGCGGTGATGTTTTCTTATGGGAATCCTTTCTCACCAAAGAATACTCTCACACATACTTATGTGGCTTCCGGAATGAATTAGCACTCTTGATCAAATTAACTAAACGTGTTTTCAAATACCACCTTACTTCATGATGATGTGCTTTGTTGGTGAAGCATAATGAGACTCAGAAGGAAAAACTTGGGACCTGGGAACTTGGAAGAAGAGATTACCTTCGTTTCAGGAGAGATTTCGCACCAAAAACCCCCAGCAGAGGGGTTTCATAGCTTGAGATGTCAGGTAACGAGAGAGAAGGAAGAATAGTGAAATAGCAGTACCCTGAACAAAGGCATGGGGTGGGGTGGATTTTCTAGGACCTCTTTTTTAAAATGCCGTTATAGATGCTAATGTGAGACTAATATGATAAGTCCAAGCTATCAAAGGCCTCAGTTGATAGGGAAGTTTGAATTTGATGCATCAAGTCAAAGCAACCATACTTACTATTTGAGCAGGTGGCCTTAGTAGTTTTTAGGGATAATTGATGTGACAACAATGTGGCAATCAGTTGAAGTGGAAAATGAGTTTAAAATTAAGGAAAACAAAGTTCAAATCTTTATAGCAATACAGCCCTAGGCATATCCCCTGCCCCCACCTTTTATCACATACGTCCCATTATAATTCTGTCAAAATGTCTTCCTAGCATTTCCCCGAGAACTAAAGTGGTGGTCTTTTCTTTCTATTGAACAGAGCTTTAGGGTTTTATTTTTGGTTTCAGTTTTCTTGTTGTTGTGAATATGTGAAAGTGTTTCACTCTGAGACTCTTATTCAGTCTCTCAAAACAAACAAGCCCACATGGATTTAGATTTGAGAATAAGTGTCTCGGGTTTCTTTTAGAGAAATAGCTACCACACTACCACGCATGTTATTTTACTGCATCACACGATGGATTTAATCAACCATAATAATCGAAAGGGAATCTTATTTTATTAATAGTATGAAAAAACATTGCTTAGCTTTTCAATAACCTAAGTGAGTATATCACACTGTCATGCGCTTACGCTTTTTCATTAATTCACAGTTTTAGTGATTTTGAATGCTGTGAAAGAACATCCTTATCACAAAATACTTTGTGTCTAGGGCCTGTTGCCCCTAGCAGTACAGGAGGACAAACCACACCCTACAGGTCCATCAATTACTTGCAATCCTTATATATGGAGAGCACTGGGGATATGTTAGGAAATAAAGTAGATCAAGTCCTTGCCTCCAGGCAGCTTTTACTCTACTGTAGATGTACAGACTGGTGGCTCAGAGGGTAAAAGAATCTGCCTGCAACACAGGAGACCTGGGTTTGATCCCTGGGTGGGGAATATCTTCTGGAGGAGGACATGGCAACCTACTCCAGTATTCCTGATCCCATGGACAGACGAGCCTGGAGGGCTACAGGCGATGGGACTGCAGAGTCGGCACAACTGTGTTAGTTAGTCTGGAGCGACTAACATGTTCAGATTAATTCAGTTCAGGGATACAGACAGTAAACCTATTAACAAATAAATAAATGTGGCGGAATCGGCCTAAGAAGGGATTGTTGGCAGGAAGGTACTGAACACAGTTTAACCTGTCCTTGGCATCATCTGCTATAAATATTCCTGATTGTATGACACATTGGTATGGTTATGTTTGTCTGTCTCAAAGATAGTTTTCTAATCTCAACTGTCACTGCTCTGGGGATCATGAAACCTTCCTCAAAATGTGTTGCTTACTATATTTATTAGTTGCATGGACAAGAAAGCCTGGAAATGAACCTGATTAGAAAAATTACAATAAGAATCAATCCATCTTTGGATGAATACTCAAGAAGGTTGATGATTTTCATCAAAGCAGCTTTTATGTGGCATATGCTCCAGAATCTCAGTGACCTCTTTTATCTATGCTTTGATTATGCTTTGAAGAGCTGAGATTGAGTGACAATTAGTTGCTGCCATTTTGTCCCCGTAACAGTCTATTTCTGGCTGTGCCATTGAAGGATCTTAGGTCTTTTACTAAAATATGAGTAACTGACATTGCTAATATGCTTAATACAGCACAACATTGATAATGGTTCTTCATTTAATGTGTTTTTTCAAAGAAAAATGATTTATACTTGTGTAGCTTGTATTATTTGGATCAGAGCCTTAATTCTGTACTCTTCATCTGTAAAAACAGAGGTAAAACGGATCTGAATTGCAGTTTTACCATCCGAGCATTATATAATAGGTACATTTTCCTAGCTTCTTCATAATGTTACAATAGCTAATGTTAGTAATGTAGAGTTCCACTAACTCAGCAAAATGAATAGTATATATATATATATTTTAAATTAATACATTTATTTTAATTGGAGGCTAATTACTTTACAATATTGTAGTGGTTTTTGCTATACATTGGCGTGAATCAGCCACGGGTATACACGTGTCCCCCATCCTCACCCCCCTCCCACCTCCCTCACCATCCCATCCCTCAGGGTTGCCCCAGTGCACCAGCCCTGAGTGCCCTGTTTCATGCATCGAACTTGGACAGGTGATCTCTTTCACATATGGTAATATACATGTTTCAATGCTTTTCTTTCATATCATCCCACCCTTGCCTTCTCCCACAGAGTCCAAAAGTCTGTTCTTTATATCTGTGTCTCTTTTGCTGTCTCGCATATATGGTCATTGTTACCAACTTTCTAAATTCCATATATATGCGTTAGTATACTGTACTGGGAGAAGGCAATGGCACCCCACTCCAGTACTCTTGCCTGGGAAATCCCATGGATGGAGGAGCCTGGTAGGCTACAGTCCATGGGGTCGCTAAGAGTCGGACACGACTGAGTGACTTCACTTTCACTTTTTACTTTCATGCATTGGAGAAGGAAATGGCAACCCACTCCAGTGTTCTTGCCTGGAGAATCCCAGGGACGGGGGAGCCTGGTGGGCTGCCGTCTATGGGGTCGCACAGAGTCGGATACAACTGAAGCAACTTAGCAGCAGCAGCATGCTGTACTGGTGTTTTTCTTTCTGACTTACTTCACTCTGTATAATCGGCTCCAGTTTCATCCACCTCATTAGAAATGATTCAAATGTGTTCTTTTTATTAGCTGAGTAATACTCCATTGTGTATATGTATCACAGTTTTTTTATCCATTCATCTGCCAATAGACATCTAGGTTGCTTCCATGTCCTAGATATTGTAAACAGTGCTGTGACGAACATTGGTGTACACGTGTCTCTTTCAATTCCAATTTCTTCCGTGTGTATGCCCAGCAGTGGGATTGCTGGGTCATATGTATTTTTAAATAAAGGTGACTTGCTCTGAGTCCCTTTTACTGGATATTAATAATTAAGCATTCCTAGAGGGCTATTATATATCTACATAAAGAGAAAGATACTGATATTAAAATAAATTTGAAAATAAGTTGGTTTTCTTCTGCTTTATACATACATATACCACTTTTGCAAATGTGTTGTTAGGTAGCCCTAACTCCACTCATAGAATTACATAATGTGTTGTGAAAATATGTTTTGGCAATTTATACAACAAACTCTGGTAGGACTCAGAAGTTAAAAATTAGACTGGAATAGATACAGTGTAAAACTTCGTGATATTTGACCAGTCCAGTCAGTTCAGTTTAGTAAGTAGGTCTAATCATTGATATCCTGCATTCGAAGCAGCCTCTAGCCTCTCCATCTCTATCCACAATTAATCAGTTAACTAGTTGATTTTCTCATCTCTCTGACTTCCTTTCACCAGAAGCAGAAGAGCAAGAGGTTATGTTTTTTTCACTGTTTAACACAGTCTTTCCTGAAGCTGGTAGATTCCTTTAGCACTTACAGAATGAGAAATGTTTTTTATTAAGAAAACAAGAAATTTTTTTTATTATCAGAAACAGTTTCATTATCAGAAAACAGAAAACAATTTTATTTTCAGAAAACAATCTGATACAAGCATAACAATTCCTGAAAATTTTATAATTCTTTTTAAAAGACTTTGATACATTATTATTTTTTTTAATTTTGGTACTCCCAAAAGTCTTGAAAGCTATATCAGGTAAGAATTAATATCCCTTCCTCACTTCTAGCTTATACACTGTAGTTATTAGACATTTAATTTTAAAATGCTTGCAAACACTTCTTATGTAATGAAAAGTCAAACAGATGCATGTATATTTAAATGTGTTCGTGATATATTTGATGTTATCTGTAAGCATCATGCTCCTGTTGGAATTTCTATGATTAATTCCAGAGAAAAGTTTTAAGAAATTATCTTCCTGCATTAATGTTTTATATTATACTTTTATATTTGTGTGTACATTTTACATTTTATAGGGCAATCCAGAGTCTATGTAAAGTATCTTAATACAAATAATTTTCCCTTTGGCCAATTTATTATAAGTGGTAATTTCCAGTTATACAAGATTGGAGTTTTATTCTTTCAGTAGTAATACTTGTCCTCAATATTCCATAGAATGATAGAAAAATATAAAATTAACACTTAATCTAAGTTGTAATGCATTGTCATTATATTATCCTAAAAACACAGTCGTACGTACATGAGGTTGTGAGGTTAATGTGAGGTTTGGCCAATTTGTTGGGACTTGCTTTGTAAATGTGGTAAGGTTTCATGACATTTAAAAGAATAACTGCATTGGTACTTAGACTTTTCATTATAACATTCACATGCTATATTATGGACTCAGAAGTGGATTCACACATAGAGATAATAATTTTGCATTTTTATCTAGAAGTATTTTTAAAGGTTTATAAATGAAATAGCATCTGTCCAGCACCCAGAGTAGTCCATATATATATAGCATCTATTCAGTAAAAAGGTAAATGTTTATTTCATATGTTGTGAACACTTTCTTCTACAAACAGGTCCAAATAATCTGAAGAATGAGTATTACTCATTTGCCTATGTCTTAACCTCAAGTTTCCTGGGCAGAAAGATGATAACGATCCACTACAGTTACAGTCTATAAGTAACCATTCTTTGAAAATGAAAAAAAGTTCTAATGAAAATGGACGTTAACTTGTGAATTAGGATGCACATTGGTGGTTCAGATGGTAAAGAATCTGCCTGCAGTGCAGGAAACCCAGGTTCAATCCCTGGGTTGGAAAGATCCTTTGGAGAAGAGAATGGCAACCCACGCCAGTATTCTTCCCTGGAGAATCCCATGGACAGAGGGGCCTAGCAAGCTACAGTCCATGGGGTCCCAAAGAGATGGACACAACTGAACGACTAACAAACTAAGAAATTTTAAAACTATTTGTCTACTGTTATGCAAATGCAGACTTACTATAATTTTGAAATCTATGTTGATTACATAGTCCCCCTTCAGTCTTCGCTTAGGAGTATAAACATCATTATAAGTGACATGGATTTTCTTTAAATTTACAGAAATATATACTGCATTTCCACTAGGGGGTGATCTGCTATTGAAAGTAATAAGAAGAGAAAATTTGGAAAACACACTGCGGACCTACCATTGCAAAATGGAAACTCTTGGTAGAAAACTCGCCAATAAAATGTTTTTAGTAAAAAGTAAGAGACAGATTAATATGTTTGAAGTTGGGTCCAGCAAGAAGAAAGCTAAAATTTTTATTAAGCATAAACAAAGCACACAGTTTTGAGACTTAAATGTAAATATGTTGGTCAAGCAATTTTTTCTCAATTTCCAAATTTCAGTTCAAGTTTTTTTTTTTTTTTCCCCCCTCAGCAGTATTGAGTATAAAGAGCATGCCCATCAAATACTTTATCTTTGCTTCTTTAAAGAACAAAGTTTCCCGTTGTGGAGGAAGTAATTTTCAAAAACAAAACTTTGCATACGTAATACTTTATAAAGCAATGTGGAAATGAAAATACTGGGTGGCAACTTGATAAGGGATTGAACTTTGATAATTATCTAGAATCTAATCAGAGCTGTACACTGTGGTAGGCAGGTTTCATCCATCATCTCATTTAGTCTTCACAGTCTTCTTGTTTGACTTGTAAGTGGTTTGGAAGCTGCAGAGCCTCAAAAGAGGAGATGGCCTAGAGATTGGATATAGAGGTAGGACAGAGAATGGGAAGTTTAAAATTTCTTGGGAAACCATTGCTTATAATTTCCCACAGAAAAAGGCTTTTAACTATTGGGGTTGGAGATACCATACAGTCTGTAACTTCTTTGATAAAGAGAAACATTGAGAGATCATGATTATCAATAGCAAACCTAGTTGCTTCTGAATTTTTTTGCTGGGATTTGTCTACAAGAAATGCTCCAGAACCTTATTTTGTAGTGATTTTGAAAATTTGCCTTGGCTTCAAGTGAACATGGGTTTGATTGAGTCACTAGTGTTTCTCATTTAATTTCTTGAGAAAAGGTTGAATAAATTTTTGCCATTAGTTAAACTTCTACCACCAGCAAAGAGTTGTGTTTTCAATAAAATAGATATCTCAGTTTAGGATTAAGAAATATATACCTTCATCTGATTTTCTTTATCCTGCCAGCATGCTCACATTAACACAGAGAGGGAGCAGCTATGTAAAACTGTTGCTTCTTTAGCTTTGATAATTCATTGGAAATACATTCTAAAATTTCTCAAGGGAAAACCCAGGTAAACCACAATCTAATCTGTGGCTTTTCTTCTGCCAAGGGGAGTTTATGCTGGCAGTTGTGAAGCTCAGATTTCATAATAACTGTCTTGAGGCTTAGGGAGATACAATCTTCATAGTAGATGGACACTTATATGCAATTTTTTTCCTAACTTACATAAATGCATCTAACTCCTGTTTTACGTAAGAAATGTGGTTTCTTTCCATTTCATTAACTTTCCATTTATTAAATCTAAGTGAAATATGTGGTATTATAAGAGATCCTTAAACCCTGTGTACATTGTATCCTTGATGTCTTCAAAAGGAATACTTGTAAGATTTTTAGAAATCTCTAGAATTGGGAACATGAAAACATTTGGACAGGCATCTGCTCTTGTGAAATACTGATTTTTGCTGTGAGTAGCTTTTTATAGCTATCGTTTCTACTTTCATTGAAACTTGACTTTTTTTAAGCCAAGAGTTTTATTTTTCACTTTAAAAGAATATATTTTATTTATCTATTCTCTGTGCTGGGCCTTGGTTGCTACATGGGCTTTTCTGTAGTTGTGGCAAGAGGGGGTGACTCTTAGGTTGCAATGCAGGGGATTCTCATTGCAGTTTCTTCTCTTGTTGCTAAACACAGGCTCTGGAGCATGCAGGATCAATAGTTGTGGCTCCCAGACTCTAAAGCATAGGCTCAGTAGTTGTGGCACACGGGCTTAGCTGTTCCTGAGCATGTGGAGTCTCCCCAGACCAGGGATCGAACTGTTAACTTATACACTGGCAGGCAAATTCCTTACCACTGAGCCACCAGGGAAGCCAGACTTTTTTCTTTTTTTTTGTATGTTGCCCATTGTTGTTAAGTTACGCAGTTGCGTCTGACTCTGTGACACCATGGACGCCAGGCTTCACTGTCTTTCACCATCTCCTGGAGTTTGCTCAAACTCATGCCCATTGAATACTTGATGCCATCCAACCTCTGTCATCCCCTTCTCCTCTTTCCTTCAGTCTGTTCCAGTATCAGTCTTTTTCAGTGAGTCAGCTCTTTGCATCAGGTGGCCAAAGTATTGGAGCTTCAGCTTCAGCATCAGCCCTTCCAATGAATATTCAGGATTTATTTCCTTTTGGATTGACTGGTTTGATTTCCTTGCAGTCCAAGGGACTCTCAAGAGTCTTCTTCGGCACCACAGCTCGAAAACATCAGTTCTTTGGCACTCAACCTTCTTTAAGGTCCAACTCTCACATCCATACATGACTACTGGAAAAACCATAGCATTGACTATGTGGACCTTTGTCAGCAAAATGATGTCTTTGCTTTTTAATATGCTGTCTAGGTTTTTCATAGCTTTTTGTCCAAGGAGCAAGCATCTTTTAATTTTATGGCTGCAGTCAGCATCTGCAGTGATTTTGGAGACCAAGAAAATAAAGTCTGTCACTGTTTCATTTTTTCCCATCTATTTGCCGTGAAGTGATGGGACCAGATGCCATGATCTTAGGTTTTTGAATGTTGAGTTTTAAGCCAACTTTTTCACTCTCTTCTTTCACTTTCATCAAGAGGCTCTTTAGTTCCTCTTCACTTTCTGCCATAAGGGTGGTGTCAGTTGCATATCTGAGGTTATTGATATTTCTCCTGGCAATCTTGATTCCAGCTTGTGCATCATCCATCCTGGCATTTCACATGGTGTACAATGCATATAAGTTAAATAAGCAGGGTGACAATATACAGCCTTGACATACTCCTTTCCCAGTTTGGAACCAGTCTGTTGTGCATGTCCAGTTCTAACTGTTGCTTCTTGATCTGCATACAGATTTCTCAAGAGGCAAGTAAGATGGTATTTCCCATCTCTTGAAGAATTTTCCATAGTTTGTTGTGATCCACACAAGTCAAAGGTTTAGCATAGTCAAGGAAGCAGAGGTAAATGTTTTTCTGGAATTCTCTTGCTTTTTCTTTGATCCAGCAGATGTTGGCAATTTGATCTCTGGTTCCTCTGTCTTTTCTAAATCTAGCTTGTACATCTGGTAGTTCCTGGTTCATGAAGTGTTGAAGCCTGGCCTGAACATTTGAGCACCTTGCTGACGTGTGAAAAGAGTGCAGTTGTGCGGTAGTTTGAACATTCTTTGGTGCTGCTCTTCTTTGGGATTGAAATGAAAACTGACGTCTTGCAGTCCTGTGGCCACTGCTGAGTTTTCCAAATTAGCTACCATGTTGAGTACAAAACTTCAACGGCATCATCTTTTAGGATTTGAAGTAGCTTAGCTGGAATTCCATCACCTCCACTAGCTTTGTTAGGAGTGATGCTTCCTAAGGCCCACTTGACTCAGCACTCCCAAGATGTCTGGCTCTAGGTGAATGACCGCACCATTGTGGTTATCCAGGTCATTAAGATTGTTTCTATACAGGTCTTCTGTGTATTCTTGCCACCTCTTCTTAATCTCTTCTGCTTTTGATAGGTCCATACCATTTCTGTCCTTTATTGTACCCATCTTTGCATGAAATGTTCCCTTATGTCTCTAATTTTCTTGAAGAGATCTCTAGTTTTCCCCATTCTATTGTTTTCTTCTATTTCTTTGCATTATTCACTTAACGCTTTATCTCTCCTTGCTATTGTTTGGAAGTCTCCATTCAGTTGGGTATATCTTTCCCTTTCTTCTTTGACCTTTGCTTTGCTTTGCCCTTATCTATACACAAACCTCCATGTTTTCATCATCGGAAACATGATGTGGGATGCTGGCAAAGGATGCTACCCCATCAGCTATGCTCACTCGCTAAAGCAGTTAGAATCCTTTTTTCTAGCTCCATGGCATGACTCCTTTGAATCTGTGTTTCTGTAAAGTACAAAGCCCTCTAGCTATGGACTTTCAGGATGAAAAACTGATAACTTTAAACCCTTAAATGCCAATAATTTGCTATATTTGTGTTTTCACTAGTATTGCCAGGATTGAAGAATCACTCCTTCAGTCAATAATCAGGTGTTTAAAATTCTGTACACATCAAAGTGAATTGCCTGAAAGTATACATTTTATCATCCTGAATATACATGGTTTATTTTATCCTAAGGCCTGAGATATGTCAAGATCCAGGTGTTTTGGGGTTTGCAGCCATATTACACAATCAACGTAAGTTTTCAAACAGCTCTCTATGTGGCACTAGAGCTTTGCTCTATTCGGTATAAAAGTCTTTATGTTTATTCACAAAGGATCCTAAATATGACCCATGTATTCTAGAAATGTACCACTTATTTATAAGTTAAGGTAATAGTTTCTAATCCTGGTTGAACATTGGAATTTCCTGCAGAGCATTTAAAATATTCTAATACCTGAGCTTCAGTTTAGATCAAATAAATCAAAATCATGAAATCAGTAAATTTCAAAAAGATCCCCAGGTGATTCTAGTAGTTGATAGTTACTGGAAACTACTGGATTCAGCTGACTTCCTTCTGCCATCTGGAAATAAATGCTGGCAGAATGTATTTCTGCCAGGTAAACTGAGCTGAGTGTGTGAGTGAAATATAACAGATGCATTAGATTTCACACACTTTATTTTTTGAAAAACCACATATATAGGACTTAATAAATGTCAGGCAGAGTTTTTAAGTGGTTGATTCATTTAACCCTTGATGCAGTTCTGTCCCATTTACAGATGAGAAAATTAAATTCAAATTCTTCAGGCTTGCTCACAGCTGGTGAAGGACTAGGCCTAGCTTCAGAGTCTGTATTCTAATCCATCAGCTCCCAAGTGTGATTCCTGAATCAGGTACATCAGGCTCGGCTAGAAGCTTGTTAGAAATCCATCCTCAGACCTCCTCCTTGGAATTTCACACTCAGTAAATGTGGGGTGGAGCCTGAGAATTTACATTTCTAAGTTTCAAGGTGATGCTGCTACCCATCTGGTAGTCACCTGGAGAACCACCGAGAATCACTATACTCTCCTACACTACCTCTCCAAATGGCCCCGTGATATTCTACTCTAGAATAGTCTTTTTAATTAAGAATAATATAAACATAAAAGTTCGAGTCTCATTATAAACATAACATATTTTTTACTCAGAGTCACCTTTGTTTAGTTTGTAGAGGCATGGGCTGGCATCGTTTGGAGGTGATAAATCAGTGTGCTAATTGCACAAGCTGCCATTGGGTTCTTGCTTAGAGATTGAACAAACAAAAAGACAATAAAAGAGAAAGACTGTAAATAGAGAGTATCCTCATTCCACTCTTTTTTTTTTTTTCACCACAGTTCAACTATTTCCCCTTTTAGGCACTGTGTTCCATAGCATCCTTACTCCATTTTCCTTTGGCTCGATAATTCAGTGGTTAGTAATTTGATGCAGAAAATTTCTGTTACAGACTCATTTGTAGCTGCTTTGAGAGACTACTGCAAGTCACTTTTAAGCTAGTTGTATTAATCTTTTCTTGGGGTGAGAGATATATTAGAATTCTGTGATTATGAGTGATCCTGTAAATGACACAGTAAAATATGTGTATATACATACATGTGGAGAGAAAATTTCTGTTAAGAATATGAGATAGAATATCAGCTAACATTCATAGCAGGGAAAATGACAAATGATGAATTTATAGATTATCTTTCTGGTAATATTTCAGCCCCCAAACATTAGTGTTTGTGTAAATCAAACATAATGTCCCCATAAATTTTTTTGTCAAGGCTTAGATCTTTAGTATGCCCTTGTCCAACACAAGTGTGAGTTTTGACTTCTGTAAGAATGTATTTTCTGGACGATTTTATGTACTTCAATTATCTCTCAGTCAATAAATGTCACAACATATATTTAATCTCAGAAGCAAGATAGAGCTATTAAAAGAACATTTTTATCCATTCAAAAGAATCCTGTTTTCTATAAAGCTAGTAATCCAGAATTAAAAGAAGAATAACCAGAACTAGCAGTTCAGAAACATGGACACACTTTATTCAATGACTTGGCAGAGAGTGGACGTCGACGTCTGATGTGTTCTGCTCCCACTGCATGGTTCCTTTGTGTGGCATACAGCTCAGTACCTCCTTTTGCTCAGTCTTTCCTCTTCAGTCTGATGCAGCCCAGGAGTTGCAGCAAAGATAGATCTGCAGGAAGAGAGCACACACACACACACACACAAAGACACTGTACCATCCAGAGCTGTTTCACCCACCATCTCTGTCACCACCCAGAGTCATTTTTATAGTGCTCTTTTTTCACAGATACATAAAAATCAACTATTTTTTATTAAAACATATTCCACCTGAAAATACCACTGCTGCTGCTGCTGCTAAGTCGCTTCACTCGTGGCCGACTCTGTGTGTGTGATCCCACAGACGGCAGCCCACCAGGCTCCCCCATCCCTGAGATTCTCCGGGCAAGATCACTGGAGCGGGTTGCCATTTCCTTCTCCAATGCATGAAAGTGAAAAGTGAAAGGGAAGTCGCTCAGTCGTGTTCGACTCCTCACGACCCCATGGACTGCAGCCTACCAGGCTCCTCCGTCCATGGGATTTTCCAGGCAAGAGTACTGGAGTGGGGTGCCATCGCCTTCTCCTAGGAAGCATAAAAGTGCTAAAAGTGGTCTCTCTCAATGGAGTCAGTAAGAACTAAATATACAAGTCCTATAATTATACTCTCCTTTTCTCATTGCCAACATGAGAGCTTCATTACTACCGCTACTGTTTTTTGTCATTTGTATCATTTTATGAGACTCAATTTTTGTTAATAATCTCTTTCTTTCTTGTTACCATAAATCACTTGTATGAAATAGCCTAAGAAAATGTCACTGTAAGTTTGAAAATCCCAGATGATGGTTTATCCCAAATATGATTGTTGTTTTAATTGTGGTTCTTAACATTGGCTTATAAGGACAGCAAAACAGCTAGAAGACTGGAGAGTTTTCCAGCTAGAGAATTGTGATGAAAGGTTTTAATGTGATGGTGGTTGATATAGAAGAGAAGGCTTGGGAAAGTATGTGTTCATGCATAGTATAGTAAAGTCCTGTTAGACACTGCTGTTCTTCTGGCTTCCTAAGATCCCAAAGCCCCTGCATGGAATTAGAAATGTGAAAACATGTAGCACTTTTTAATTTCCATACTGAGAATAATAATAGCATCCACTTCATGGAGGTATCATGAATACCTAGTAGTGCCATGGAAGTGTTTGATAAATACAATAATAAATTAGCCAGAAGCAGACTTCTTGAAAGCTTTTTTCATGTTATGTTCCTGAAGCAAAAAGCTTTACCCTTTTATTGCTTTCCCATTTTCAAAATAGTTGCAAGGACTCTTCAGATGCTGTCCCTTTCTAGCTGTCCTTTAGGATGTCATCTAGCAGTCCCAGGCTGAGTGGTGCAAGTGACCCTGCTCCCTTTCCTAGTACCTGTTTCTCTTCCTGCCTTATTGCCTCCAGGAGCATCTGTCTTTAGCTGACTCCTGAAGATGCTACACTTGTATGGAACAGTTCTCCTCCAATAAGTCCTAGATCTTTCAACTAACAGTGGCATCTGTAGCTATCACTTTGCAGTGTACAACTGACATGTCAAACTCCAAATAAAGCCAAAACATTGTGTGTAAAATATGATCACAACTATGAAACATTGTGTGCTGTGTGTGTGTGTATATATATATATATATATATATATATATATATATATATGTTTTTATGTATAGGGTTTCCCTGGTGGCTTAGTGGTAGAGAACCCACTTGCCAATGCAGGAGCTGAGAGTTTGATCCCTAAATTGGGAAGATCCCATGGAGAAGAAAATGGCAACCCACACCAGTATTCTTACCTGAGAAATCCCATGGACAGAAGGAGCCTGGAGGGATATAGTCCTTGTGGTTGCAAAAGAGTCAGACATGACGTAGCAACTAAATAACAACAAATATATATATATGCATTAAAAAATAAGCAAATATTAAATAAAGTTGATTAAAATTTAGATCATTTTATTTCTTTTCTCAACTTTTTATATATCTTCTACAGTGAAATTGAAAAATTATAGTATGAATGACTGCAGAGAGGATTTTTTTTGTTTTCAAATCTCATCTCACATCCCCCCCAAAAGAAAAGTTTAAAATTTTTTCCCTTGCATGTCTTTACTTCTATAAATACAGAGAACAGAATCATTTTGTAAGCAAATAATCAACTTTAATGTTTTGATGTTAATGTTTATATTCCTAAATTGCAATATGAAATCTGAAAAAAATCACGTCAGAGCAATGCATGAATTTCACCATTTCCCAGTTTCCATAAAGTGTTTTTCCACGTTGACATTTTCTAGTATTTTTGCTTATGTTTTATATCTTCATGTTCCCACAGCTTAGCACATCAAATTCTTTTCTGCTTCTGATATTCCTTGAAAGTGAAAGCCCTGATTATTCTGCGTAAGCCAGAATTTGACACTTTTCTGTCCTTTTCCCCTCATATTTCTTAATGATTCAAGGTTTTCTATATTCCTACATTATCTTTCACTTCTGCTTGATTGTCTGTCTTGAGCTTTATTACATCACTGTCAATACCTTATTTAGAGTCCAGTTGTCGATTCTTCATGTGGGATGATTGTAGCATGGTCTTTGCTGACTTCCTGTCTGTGCTGATTGTGTCGGTGAATTTCCAGCAACTAAGAACACAGTGCATGCAGCCTTTAGTCCTAAATAACATTTGATCTGAGCTCAGTCACATTACGTGCTGATACGAGGACAGTTTTTAAGGCAACACTACTCTTTGGAATGGCAGCATCCTGGATTTTTCTTCCAGACTTGCAGCCTAGGGAGGCCCAGGATAGCCCACCATGCGGTCTGTCCATGTCCCATGTCAAGCACCTAGTACCACATCAAAGACTCCTCTCCTCTTCTTCCCAGTGTCTTCTCACTAATCACACCAGAGGTTCTCATTTCTTGCCTAGGGATGACTTCAAACCCTCTGTTCATTATCTATCCCAAAGTGACTCAGCCAGCATGCCTTGGTACCCCTTCCTTCTCAAGAATCTCCCTGGTGATTCCTTCATTTGCCTCCTGGAGTTATTTTTGAAAAATCTTTCTGGGAAGTTTTAAGAAATTTGACCCAAATAGCAACAACAACATTTCCAGCACTTTAAAAAAAAATGTTAAAAAGGAGGGTTATACTCCCACAGCCTTAAGCAATCATACTAATTATCTCAGAGGAGCTCTCAAAATGTGACAAGGACAGAATGGTAATTGTAATGTTCATTTTCTGATACAATCCAGCTATAAATACTGTCTTCTAAATCAGAGTAAGCACTGTGCTTTTAAATATATTCTTGAAATAAGTTGGTCACTTTTTATATCCAGTGTTTAATTCTTCTGGGATGTTTGTTCCTATGGACTAAACAGGAGTTCATATGAATTAAAGAGAAGGAAGATTCCCGGGCAGTATTACTCCTGTTAGAAACTTCACTGGCACATGCTTTTCTTCATCCTGATGGAATAATCGCTGTAATTGGCTGTGATGGATTATCCCACCTCTGTGGGCAGTTGGCTGGTGCCAAGTGGCATGGTGCATCCTGATTTCATTAGTCCATTGCTCTTCCTGAAATGGAGCATTTGCTACCTCCATGGGTTGCCTAGGGTTGCACAAAGCCCACCTGTGTGCCACTTGGAGGAATGTCAGCCTGAAGGCAGCAGTAGCAGGTAAAGGTCAGATGATCCACTGTGACTGTTGAAGCTAAACTTACTCAAAATTGGTTCTCTGGAAAACTCACTCAGGAGTTATCATGAGGAAATTGACTAACCTACCCTAAGGGGAAATCATCTTTCAGCTCTAGTTTGAATGGTTTGACTGAAGAATTCATTGTGCTATAAACAGAAATGTTGACTGACTGGTCCAGTTTATATGGATCATTTGTCCTGGGGAGATGGACTACCTTTTGGAGGATGGAGGAGAGGGTTGAGATGAGAAAAGAGAGCCTTCTCATTCTTACAGTGTGTCCCTCCCCTTCCTAGCAGCTCCTTGTCTCTCAAGCGAAACTAGAGGGGAGCAGGTCAAGGAGAATGCAGAAACCCTCCACAGGGGTGTGATAAAGAAGCAGAGAGGCCAGTATGGGAACCTTCTTGGTGGAACATAAGGACTTGGTGGGAACGGAAGAGTGATGGTGTGGCTGTGCCTCCAGAATGCAGAGGAGCCTGGAAGATGTGTCCCGTGTCAGGAATCTCTGCACTAAGGAAGCATGCGGTCATGGAACTTGGGTGCTGGAAAGAATGTTGGAGACAGAGGCTTCCAAACTATTTAGTCTATAGCCAATGAAGCTGAAGCCCAAAGAAATCCCCTTGAGATCTCATGGCCAGAGAGTGACAGAGCTGGGAGTAAACAACTCATCTAGTGTCACATACCCCGCACATCTGTGGAATACTGGTGTTTCCAGATCCTTTTCCTTGGTGCTCAGTGAAACACTGTTGTGTTTCCTTGAAATTCTCAGGCATTAATAACTGATACTTCAGCTCTGTTTTCAACATATATGACTTAGGACATTTACAGTGTTTTAAATGCAAATATACTTACCAAAACAATCAGAATTTGCCAAGATGTCTTATCATTAAACCAGGTTGTTCTGAGTAGACAGTTGCTAGCTCACCCAGGATTACTACCTGTGTTAATAGTGATGATTGACATTGACTTTCAGCTCTTGCTCTGTATATGGGGAGGGTGGACTGGAGCAGGTGAGCATATGCTGCAAAGTATGATACTTTCCAGCAATATTTTAGCAAATTGCCATCAATTTCCTTTCTCCACATGTAACCTTAAAATGGACAATTGTGCCTTTTCTTTTCATGGAAGTGAAATTTTATTCCCTAGATTACCATGGGCAAAGCACTTTGCTAAAGTGATTCTTTAGTTAAGTGTCCATGAAGTAGGGGTGCTGTGATGCTTTTGTGTTCAGGTGTGTCATTAGGTGGGGCTTCATTAATGAAGAGCTGGCCAATTTCCTTTCATGCACAGATAGGACAGGGGAAAGTGCTGGCTAGAAGTCTGGGTCTGGCTTTCCACGCATCTTTTCATTTAATGTCCCCATGATTAGGAGATAGCATACCGTTTTCTTTCAAACTCACACATCTGAGAATGAAAGGGAACACTTAATAATTAATCAGGAGCAACAGCTGTTAAAAAAAAAAAAAAAGACTGTCCTGGAAACATGGGGAAATGTGGTCATGCTGTCTTTGACAAGTAGACAGGAACATCAGACCCCTACCTCCATTGCACAGGTAGGAAGACAGTTTTAGAGAGAAGCACTTTGCCCAAGGTCATATTTAGAAAGTGGAACATCCAGAATTCCAAACCCAGACTGACTGGCCATTTGCTGTTTGCTCTCTGCTCTCTTTTCCTGCCATTCAGCAGTTCCCAGATTATTTACAGAAAAAGGCCATTTTGTGGCCATGATTGCAGGAGTAAGGGTTGAATGCATGAGGAAAATGGAGCTCTAGCTATTGCTTTGTGCCGCTGATTCATTGCGTGGGTGTTCAGTGTGTTGGAATGCCTCTGCAAGACCTCCGACCTCAGGGAGGGGCTCCCTCTTGGACACTCATATGCCGTCTCCCACACAGAGCAGCATGGGCTCCTGAATTTCCATCTTTATTACAGGCTTCTGCTTGACACATTCAACCTGATACTCCCAGCAGAAGGGATTATCTGCCCTGGCGGAAGTTCATGGCTTGTATTCTTGACTCATTGTCCATGTGGTTTCCTGTATTAGAAATATTCACTCTTCCACTTCCCACCCCTACTCATTCGTCCAGAGAGCCTTCCAGTCTTGCTTCTTGGTGACCGTCACAGTCTTCCAGGGCTTCATTACCTCTTGCTTAGACACTCTGAGGGGTTTCCCTTAAATATCTCTGCTCTGTTGGTTTTTTTTGGTAACTTCTTACATTTCTTCCATTGCTTCTTATATCATCTTCCGGTAAACAAACCTGAAAACCTGATCATTGTGTAAGTTGGACAGTTCCTATAGTGTCTTCTTTTGTCTACAGTTAATGTTCATTCTTCCCAGAATAATATACAATGTATTCCTTTGGGTGTGCTGGGAATGGGGTCTGTCAGTCTCTCTTGAAAGACAGAAAGAGAACAAGACAGGGAGAGAAAGAGAAGAGAGGGAGGGAGGAAGAAAGACAAAAAAATTAACTATCTCAGAGACACATTGTATAATACTTCTGGTTGCACAAGTCACTCAGTTACTTGAATCTGGCCTACATGCTGCTTCCTGCAGCCCTGAGTCCAGGCATGTGGATGAGACTGCCTGGAGGAAGAGGCTTCTTTTTCTAGTTTGCATGAAAATGCCTCTATTTGCCACGTCCCATGCCCACCATTCTTCAGCCATATGGGGATCAGTACCTTTAAAAAGTGTCTAGGGCCTTCCCTGGGAGTCCAGTGGTCAGGACTTCACCTTCAAGTTAAGGGCATGCAGGTTCAATCCATGGTCCCATATGCCTCACCACCAAAAATCCAAATGATAAAACAGAAGCAATATGGTAACTAATTCAATAATTTTTTTTAGCAGTGTATTGAGCTATCAGCTTCATATAAAAAAAAAAAATTGTGTTCAGCTGCTCTGTTCAGGCAGGCTGTGGCCCTGTCTGTTCTTGACAGGTTTTGTAAATCTCAAGGATGGGGACCATGTCTTCCTGGTACTTCCTCAACTTTAATTTGAGCATGGATCACTGGGGGTCTTGTTAAAAGGCAAGTTCTCTTTGGTTCTGCTGCTAATCCACACTTTGAATGCTATGCTGAATTGCTTCAGTCATGTCCTACTCTTTGCAACCTTGTGGACTGTAGCCAGCCAGGATCCTGTGTCCATGGGATTTTCCATAACAAGGCCCTAAAATCTAATAGTATTCATGGCATGGAGTAGGGGCTCTATAACTAAACACTGAGTAGATAGGTAAATGGAAGGAACGAGGAGAGAAGGAAGGATGGAGGGGTGAAACCATATCTCACATGGAAGCTGAAAGATCCATTTTTCTAATGTATTTAGAGAGAAGATGTCAAGTCAAGGTAAATTGATAGAGGAGACTGGTGAATTTCTTTTCCTTCGGTAGTTTTTCACAATTGAAGGCCAGACTATGAATTTATTAGAGGGGTTCTCTATAATTTCTCTGCAAGCTTCACTGTAGCTCCAGTCATAAAGCTTGGACATAGACATGTATAGATAAAGGGGGTACAGCCCATGTTAGATAACTACAGTAGAGTGTTTGTGTGCTGTGATATATATGTGATTTATGAGGAATTTAGGGTAGTGATTTTGTTAAATAGGCTTGAAGTCATTCATTCCAATATTTTTTGTTTTCTTCTAAGAAATAACAAGTATATTCTTCGTCATTGGTGAGAGGCAAGCAATAAGAGTAAACCCACTGTGTTTTGTTGGGCCATATAAATCTTCAAATTGCTTATCACATTTCAGAACTGGGGAAAGTAAGGCTGCCGAGAAGGATGAGTCTTGGCTTACATAATGGAGCCAGCAATGGGCTGAGAGACTGACCGGTGCTTCATGGCCACGTGACCCTGGATAAGTCTGTCCAGGCCTCAGTGCTCTTGGCTGCATGTTCCATAGATCCACTGTGTGCTCACTGTGTCTTAAGACTGTCTACACAAGAGGATATGTGTTGAATTAGGTGACCCCAAGCTCCTTCAGTTTGTCACTATTTTTGTTGTTCTCCCCTTTCTCTATAATTAGTAGACCATATTTTTTCTTGAAGTTGAAATAGACTTTTTTTTTTTCAGATTTTAAGATAAGATTTGTACAAAACAAAAGATGGAGGATCTTTGTTTAATCTGAGGAGGATTCTTGCTTTGTATTGCTGTTTAGGTCTTAATGGTGAATGTTGTTTCATACTTGGACTTTTTCTTGAAGCCTTTCTGAAAAAGGAAAAGCAAAAGAAATAGGAGTATACATTTTTGTTCTCTTAGCAGCCAGTGGGAAGGAGCACAAAGGCAGCACTCAGCTTTCTGACAGCATTGTCTTGAAAGATGTGTTTGTGGCGGTTTTCAAAGGGAGGCGTGCAGACGGTTGCGTGATCGTGAATACGTTGACAGCTGGTGTGTGCTGGTAGGTTGATGGTGGTGCTGTTTATGCTGCTTCCGAAGTTTTGAGTATTTTCTCGGGAAACTCAGTATTTTGGCTTACCTGCATATTTAAAAATACAAGGGAAAGAGATTATCAGCCAGCCAGCTGTAAGTTTTTAAACTGTTGTGTGTTTTTCCTTCATGTCCTTTACAAATGTGCTTTCATACCAACACATATTAGAAGCAGCAGAGAACACGGGCAAATTACCACATAGGGAGTCATTTCTGATGTCTGTTTGCTCTCAGTTCAGTGGTCAAGAAAAGTGATGTTGACTTACCCCATGGCAGTATTTCTGTGGTATTTGATGCTATCCTACCTTTAGATTTCAGATACTTGGAGCAAATAAATATTCTGGATCCAGCCTACTGACCTCTTGAATTGAGAGGTGTGACCCCCCCCTTCACCCCCATAACATGCAGAATGAAAAGATTTGTTAAAGGCTCAGTAGCAAAGAGAGCTGGTAACTAAAAACATTTCCATCAGATACTTATAAAAATAAAAGATTAATTTTATAGAGTGGCTACTGTGTTAAAAATAAAATTACAATGATTTTAAAGTATTTCTGTTGAGCCCAAAGAGGGAGAGCATTTCAGAAAAAGTGTAGGTTTTAAATTCACCATTTTCAATCTGATGAATGTGCTGATTTGTTTTTCAAATAAATGTTTTAGGGCATGTAACTTACTGCTCTTTATTGATTTTTATCAAGGTCTCAAGTGCCAATACACACATATCCATACACACAAATTTGTACACAGATATAATCAGTGCTCAAAAACAGTTTGTTACAGTGATGACAAAAGTTAGTATAAAGAAATAAACAGTTCTAAGAGCACTGGAAGAAAAGTGTAGAAAGAATTAAGCAATAAAGATTCAGTAAAGTAATTTGCCGGGCTTCCCAGGTGGCTCAGTGGTAAAAAAATCTGTCTGCATTCAAGGAGACCACAGTTCGATCTCTGGGTCAGGAAGGTCCCCTGAAGAAGGGAATGGAAACCCATTCCAGTATTCTTGCCTGGAAAAAAATCCATAGACAAAGGAGCCTGGCAGGCTAAAGTCTATGGGGTTATAAAAGAATCAGGCATAACTTAACAACTCGACAACAACAAAGTAAGTCACATGACGAAATATAAGACAGAATTTCCTGATAGCTTATAAGTGATGTCAACTGGATGTGCGCCCTGGTGGCAAAAGAGTGTGTCAAAGGGCTGAAATAGCTGCTCTAAGCCAAACTCATCCTGCATCAACTTACATTTCATATCTTTCTTACGTATTCCTGGCCCCTGAAACCTCTACCTGGGAATATCCTACCAAGATTGAATAAGCAGTAGTCATCTTTGTAATCGTGTCTATAAAAATGGGTCTTGCAAGCATGTTAATGCTTCAAGTAGTGAGAAAGTTATTTCTGTGAAAATATTTTTATTTAAAATGCATGTTGAACTTCAGTTCAGTTGCTCAGTTGTGTCTGACTCTGCGACCCCCTGAACTTTAGCACGCCATGCTTCCCTGTCCATCAGCAACTCCCAGAGCCTACCCAAACTCATGTCCATTGAGTCGGTGATGCATCCAACTATCTCATCCTCTGTCATCCTCTTCTTCTCCTGCCCTCAATCTTTCCCAGCATCAGGATCTTTTCAAATGAGTCAGCTCTTCGCATCAGGGGCTAAAGTACTGGAGTTTCAGCTTCAACATCAGTCCTTCCAATGAACACCCAGGACTGATCTCCTTTATGATGGACTGGTTAGATCTTCTTGAAGTCCAAGGGACTCTCAAGAGTCTTCTCCAACACCACAGTTCAAAAGCATCAATTCTTTGGCACTGAGCCTTCTTCACAGTCCAACTCTCACATCCATACATGACCACTGGAAAAACCATAGCCTTGACTAGATGGACCTTTGTTGGCAAAATAATATCTCTGCTTTTGAATATGCTATCTAGGTTGGTCATAACTTTCCCTCCAAGGAGTAGTGTCTTTTAATTTCATGGCTGCAATCACCATCTGCAGTGATTTTGGAGCCCAAAAAAATAAAGTCTGACACTGTTTCCACTGTTTCTCCATCTATTTGCCATGAAGTGATGGGACCGGATGCCATGATCTTCGTTTTCTGAATGTTGAACTTAAAGCTAACTTTTCCACTCTCCTATTTCACTTTCAACTAAAGAGGCTCTTTAGTTCTTCTTCACTTTCTGCCATGAGGGTTGTATCATCTGCATATCTAAGGTTATTGATATTTCTCCCAGCAATCTTGATTCCAGCTTGTGCTTCCTTCAGCCCAGCATTTCTCATGATGTACTCTGCATAGAGGTTAAATAAGCAGGGTGACAATATATATACAGCCTTAATGTACTCCTTTTCCTATTTGGAACCAGTGTGTTGTTCCATGTCCAGTTCTAATTGTTGCTTCCTGACCTGCATACAGGTTTCTCAAGAGGCAGGTCAAGTGGTCTGATATTCTCTTTCAGCATTTTCCACAGTTTATGGTGATCCACACAATCAAAGGCTGTGGCATAGTCAATAAAGCAGAAATAGATGTTTTTCTGGAACTCTCTTGCTTTTTCAATGATCCAGCAGATGTTGGCAATTTGATCTCTGGCTCCTCTGCATTTTCTAAAACAAGCTTGACCATGTGGAATTTCACAGTTCATGTACTGCTGAAGCTTGGCTTGGAGAATTTTGAGCATTACTTCACTAGTGTGTGAGATGAGTGCAATTGTGCGGTAGTTTGAGCATTCTTTGGCATTGCTTTTCTTTGGAATTGGAATGAAAACTGACCTTTCCAGTCTTATGGCCGCTGCTGAGTTTCCCAGTTTGCTGACATATTGAGTGCAACACTTTCACAGCATCATCTTTCAGGATTTGAAATAGCTCAACTGGAATTCCATCACCTCCACTAGCTTTGTTCGTAGTGATGATTTCTAAGGTCCACTTGGCTTCACATTCCAGCATGTCTGGCTCTAGTTGAGTGATCACACCATCGTGATTATCTGGGTCGTGAAGATCTTTTTTGTATAGTTCTTCTGTGTACTTTTGCCACCTCTTCTTAATATCTTGCTTCTATCAGGTCCATACCATTTCTGTCCTTTATCGAGCCCATCTTTGCATGAAATGTTCCCTTGGTATCTCTGATTTTCTTGAAGAGATCTCTAGTCTTTCCCATTCTATTGTTTTCCTCTATTTCTTTGTACTGATTACTGAGGAAGGCTTTCTTATCTCTCCTTGGTATTCTTCGGAACTCTGCATTCAAATGGGTATATCTTTCCTTTTCTCCTTTGCTTTTCGCTTCTCTTCTTTTTCTCAGCTATTTGTAAGGCCTCCTCAGACAGCCATTTTGCTTTTTCGCATTTCTTTTTCTTGGGATGGTCTTGATCCCTGTCTCCTATATAGTGTCATGAACCTCTGTCCGTAGTTCATCAGGCACTCTGTCTATCAGATCTAGTCCTTTAAATCTGTTTCTCACTTCCACTTATAATCATAAGGGATTTGATTTAGGTCATACCTGAATGGTTAAGTGGTTTTCCCTACTTTCTTCAATTTCAGTCTGAATTTGGCAATAAGGAGTTCATGATCTGAATCACAGTCTACTTCCGGTCTTGTTTTTGCTGACTGTATAGAGCTTCTCCATCTTTGGCATCAAAGAATATAATCAATCTGATTTTGGTGTTGGCTTTATGGTGATGTCCATGTGTAGAGTCTTCTCTTGTGTTGTTGGAAGAGGGTGTTTGCTATGACCCCCCAAGTGCGTTCTCTTGGCAAAATTCTATTAGCCTTTGCCCTCCTTCATTCTGTCCTCCAAGGACAAATTTGCCTGTTACTCCAGGTGGTTCTTGACTTCCTAATTTTGCATTCCTACTACTAAGTTGCTTCAGTCATGTCCGACTCTGTGTGACCCCACAGACGGCAGCCCACCAGGCTCCCCTATCCCTGGGATTCTCCAGGCAAGAATTCCAGTCCCCTATAATGAAAGGACATCTTTTTTGGGTGCTAGTTCTAAAAGATCTTGTAGGTCTTCATAGAACTGTTCAACTTCAGCTTCCTCAGTGTTACTGGTTGGGGCATAGACTTAGTTTACCGTGATATTGGATGGATTGCCTTGGAAATGAACAGAGATCATTCTGTCATATTTGAGCTCATATCCAAGTACTGCATTTTGGACTCTTGTTGACTCTGATGGCTCCCCCATTTCTTCTGTGATTCATTACCCCTTGGAGGTTAAAACTGATAAAAAGATGAATGAATGTACATTTATAAAGAGATGACTTACAGAACACATCCTACAGGAAAATGGCTTACTGATAAGATGTATGAATTATGATCAGTAGGAGATAATTACTCAAAGCTGTTCCCATCCACGTAAGGCAGAGGGTGTGGCATGTACCAATGTCGTCAGTGCAAAGAACCACGGTCCATTAGAAACACTGGAAAAACTCTATTGTGGCTGCAGTGCTGAGAATGAGAGGGAGCACAGCGTGAGGTATGGCTGAAGACACAAGATAGGGGATAGATAATAAAGAGGCAGTCCAGAAATAAGCTGAAGTACCCTTCAGCATCTCTGGCATAGCATAGTTCTTAAGTCACCTCTCACATCTTCCTCTCAACATCAGTAAAAATCCTAGCAGAGAAAATGATTGTTAAAATAAAATAAATGGACTGAGTATTAGCCATGGTGCATTTTTCTTCTTTTTCACTTCATCCCTAGAGTACAAAGGGGAATAAGGTTTAGCAATGAAATGCTGAGCTGTAAATAATAAAATTTCAGCATAGAGACAGTGATGAACTCCAATAAATATCTAATATAAGAAAAGAATAATGGAATCAAAATTTAGCCTTTTGATTCCCATTTTGATCACAAATCTATGCACTGCTGTGAAGGTCACTTGAGAACAGGTTTGTTTGCCTTTGAATCTGTCGAATCAATGGTGGCAAAACAAAAAGTAGAAGAGAGACGTGATCCTAAGAATTGCTCTTGTAAGGATGGTTCTGTCTTAGGTTTTCTTGAGTAACAAGCATGAATTTTACATTTTATGACTCTCTTTCTCCTGATTGTAGAAACTAGCCCCAGAAATGTCATCCCTCTTACTCTATAGCCGATAAAATGAGTACAATTAATTGGAACATTTAAGCTGACTATATCCTCCCAGCTCTCAAGGTGTCTTCCTTACAGACTTTTCTGATTTACTTCATATTGATTATCGTGATAATACCTTGGATTTATGTTTTGCAAATGCCTGTTTATATTCTTGTTTTCTCATTGTTCTTTGGCAAATGCTATTCTAATTAATACTCACATTTTGAGGTGGCTTGACAACTGATTTCATGTCTTCTCCCCATATAGTTTTCTTCACAATACAGAGTCCCTAATACATTACAGTTAGTTGATAAATATGCTAGTATTGATTTCCTGCTGGGTGGTCTCTGCTGGGTTCATTAACCTTGCCTGAGGAAGAAAGACCAATGGTTACTGGTTATATAGGTTTAGTAACAAATGCCAAATCTTATGCTGTAACATTAGAGAGTCTACTGCTCTGCTTCCAAATCCTGTTGTAACATGTTGGGCTTGTGTTTATAGTCCTTAAGTTACCAACTCTGCATCAGTGAAGACATAACTGTGCTTGTGGTATTAAGTAGAATTTCCTAGTAAGAATGGTGCCTACCTTTTTAATTTTTTCCTGTAGTAATAAGATTAGCCTGTAATTTTGTCATGAAGGAGAGAGTCGGAAAATGAGGGAGCCAGGAAGAGAGAGACTCTGTCTGTAAACTGAGTGCATGTTGATCTTATGAATTTATGATCTTATGTCTTTGGCCTTTGTTCTGGTTAGCCAGAACTTGAATGGTCAGATTGTTCACATTTCACTTATCAGCTTTTTTTTTTTTTTGTCATATGATTTAATAGTAGCATGACCTTATGATAGAGCATATGAACCAAGATGTTTTGAGAATAAAAGGGGCACCTCTATAATTATCTAGAAATGAAAAGTACCATTGGAAGCTGTAGGGTCACCTTGTCATTATTGTCTTTTCCCCTTTAACTCCTTACTTCGCCTGTGAGCCGCCCTGTCTGACTTCCCGCAGAGGCAATAAGGGCTTTGCCGTGGTTCTCTTGCTCGTGGCCTGTGTGGCTCTGCTGAGTGTTTTCTGGCTTTATGTCAGTGGGGTGTCACTCCAAGAGACAAGAAAGATGCTGTCATCTCCCAGCAGAGGCTCTATCTGTTTTTCTGTGATAGGTATGCAGACACTCTCATGGAAGCCAATCTGAGTCAAGCAGCAACTTTGTTCTCCAAGTTTAAGTTGTCACCACACTGTGATGATACAAAGGCTGTGGCATTAGTCGGTGTGACTTCATGCCACGTGCTTCTCTTGAGCCAGTCCTCATAGATGTAGACTTTTTTAAAAATCTCAACTTGTGGGTAACTATACTAATATTTCCAAAGTCAGCCCCTATTTTATGCCATACCTTCTGCTGCTTTCTTACATTATATTTAATAATTTTTCTAAAATCTGTAAGCTGAGTGTCATTTCTGCATGTGAAATCTGAAGTAAAAGAAGAGCAGAGAGATTAAGAAAATTGCCTCATCAGTAAAATGTAGGTTCTTTCCATATTATTATAGAGCCGTCTGCCTCTAAATCCATGTTCTTTCTGCTAAACCCTGATATCTCTTTAATTAACAAGTACCATCAGCTTGTAATAATAATATAGTAATGTCTCACTTTTAGTTGTTACCTCAGAGAAGTCATATTCTGTAAATCAATGAATAAACCATGGTGGATCAAATGGTAAAAATCTACCTGCAATGTAGGAGATCTGGGTTCAATCCCTGGGTTGGGAAGATCCTCTGGAGAAGAGAATGGCAACTCATTCCAGTATTCTAACCTGGAGAATCCCATGGACAGCGGAGCCTGTTGGGCTATGGTCCGTGGTATCACACAGTTAAACACGACTAACACTTTCACTTTCATGAATAAGCTTTTTTGTTTATTTTCACATAACTTATGACCATTACCAAGTCATAAATTAGGAAAACCCGACAAAATTAGTAAGTTCTCAAGTTTGGGCAGATAATTGAAAAATCATTGATCCTGAAATTGTCAGTGCAGCAGCAGCTGCATAAGGGTTAACCTGTTTCCCGTGCTTTTTCTCCATGAAGATGAACTAACAAAGTTTTGTTCTCTTCTAAAAAAGATTATTTCAGAGCGTAGGATGCTTTATTATGACTATACACTATTAGTGTTCTCAATTCTATAAATATATGCTTTGAAATATAGCAGTGAGGTAGACTTTCAGCACCTTATCAACCAAGAAAGGAAGTATGTACCTAAATTACCATCACCACACTGACAATTTGCAACTTTAAATTATTCGAAAAGTTTGAAATAAGTTGATCCCAACTTTATGGAAAATTTAATATGAAAAGTAATGTTTTTATCTTATTGCAAGAAAATGTTTCCAGTTCTAATACTGAACACGTACTGAAGAGTGAAAATAGCAAAATCCCAGAGTGAAAAAAAAAAAAAAATACAAGTCTCTTTCAACATTTCTGCTCTCAGAAGTGAGCAGGATTAAAATATATTTCCCCAGCAACCTTTATTTCTCATTAAAGGAGGGGCACACGCATGTGTATATTAAAGAAACTATGAGATCTCCCCCTCCTCCACCCTTTTTCAATACCTCTGACTGGAGAATGCTCAAGCAAAGTTATGACTATTCCAGTTGGTCAGTTCTCTAGGGAAATGCATGCAGGCAAACACTCATCCACTCAATACTAGTGATATACATCTCAACTGCAGTAGACACTGGAAAGTCCTCTCTATCAAGTTTCCTTAAGATAATCAAGGCCAGGACTTTTCTGGTGGTCCAGTGGTTAAGACTTTGCCTACCAATGCAGGTGGTCTGGGTTTGATCCCTGGCTGAGGAGATAAGATCCCACATGACTCAGGGCCAAAAAACCAAAATGTAAAACGGAAGCAATGTTGTAACAAATTCAATAAAGACTTTTAAAATGGTCCACATTAAAAAACAATCTTAAAGATAATCAGGGCCAATTATGTGGAGGGTCCTCAATTCTTTGTTGTATTGCTCTCCACTCAGTTCTGTTCAGTTGCTCAATCGTGTCTGACTCTTTGTGACCCCATGGACTGAACCTGCCAGGCTTCCCTGTCCGTCACCAACTCCCGGAGCTTGCTCAAACTCATGTCCATAGAGTTGGTGATGCCATCCAATCATCTCATCCTCTGTTGTTCTCTTCTCCTCCTGCCTTCAATCTTTCCCAGCATCAGGGTCTTTTCCAGTGAGTCAGCTCACCGCATCAGGTGGCCAAAGTATTGAAGCTTCAGCATCCTTCCTTCTAATGAATATTCAGGACCAATTTACTTTAGGATTGACTGGTTTGATCTCCTTGCTGTCCAAAAGACTGTCAAGAACCTTCTCCAACACCACAGTTCAAAAGCATCAGTTCTTCAGTGCTCAGCTTTCTTATGGTCCAACTCTCACATCCATACATAACTACTAAAAAAATCACAGCTTTGACTAGACGGACCTTTGTTGGCAAAGTAATGTGTCTGCTTTTTAATATGCTGCCTAAGCTTGTCATACCTCTTTTCCCAAGGAGCAAGCTTCTTTTAATTTTATGGCTGCAATCACCATCTGCAGTGATTTTGGAGCCCAAGAAAATAAAGTCTGTCGGTGTCTCCATTGTTTCCCCACCTCTGTACCATTAAGTGGTGGGACCAGATGTTGTGATCTTAGATTTTGAATGTTCGGTTTTAGGCCAACTTTTTCACTCTCCTCTTTCACTTTCATCAAGAGGCTCTTTAGTTCTTCACTTTCTGCCATAAGGGTGGTGTCATCTGCATCTCTGAGGTTATTGATATTTCTCCCAGCAATCTTGACTCAAACTTGTGCTTCATCCAGCGCAGCATCTCACGTGATGCACTCTGCATATAACTTAAATAAGCAGGGTGACAATATACAGCCTTGACGTACTCCTTTCCCAATTTGGAACCAGTCTGTTGTTCAATGTCCATTTCTAACTGTTGCTTCTTGATCTGCATACAGATTTTTCAGGAGGCAGGCAAAGTGGACTGGTATTCCCATCCCTTAAGAATTTTCCAGTTTGCTGTGATCCACACAGTCAAAGACTTTGGCCTAGTCAATGAAGCAGAAGTAGATGTTCTTCTGGAACTCTCTTGCTTTTCCTATGATCCAATGGATGTTGGCCATTTGATCTCTTGTTCCTCTGCCTTTTCTAAATCCAGCTTGAACATTTGGAAGTTCTCAGTTCATTTACTGTTGAAGCCTAGCTTGGAAAATTTTGAGCATTACTTTTCTAGTGTGTGAGATGAGTGTGATTCTGTGGTAGTTTGAACATTCTTTGGCATTGCCTTTCTTTGGGATTGGAATGAAAACTGATCTTTTGCAGCCCTGTGGCCACTGCTTGGTTTTCCAAATTTGCTGGCATATTGAGTGCAGCACTTTCATAGCATCGTCTTTTAGGATTTGAAATAGCTGTAACTTTGTTCATAGTGATGCTTCCTAAAAGGCCCACTTGACTTCACATTCCAGGATGTCTGGCTCTTAATAAGTGATCACATCATTGTGGTTCATCCATGTCATTAAGATTGTTTTTTTACAGTTCTTCTGTGTATTCTTGCCTCCTCTTCTTAATCTCTTCTGCTTCTGTTAGGTCCATACAATTTCTGTCCTTTATTGTGTCCATCTTTGCATGAAATGTTCCCTTGATATCTCTGATTTTCTTCAAAAGATGTCTAGTCTTTCCCATTTTAATGTTTTCCTCTATTTCCTTGCACTGATCACTGAGAAAGACTTTCTTATCCCTCCTTGCTATTCTTTGAAACTCCGCATTCTAATGGGTATATCATTCCCTTTCTCCTTTGCCTTTAGCTTCTCTTCTTTTCTCAGCTATTTGTAAGGCCTTCTCAGACAGCCATTTTGCCATTTTGCATTTATTTTTCTTGGGGACAGTTTTGATCACTGCCTTCTGTACAAAGTTATGAACCTCCGTCCTTAGATCTTAAGGCACTCTGACTATCAGATCTAACCCCTTGAATCTGTTTGTCACTTCTACTGTGTAATCGTAAGGGATTCGATTTAGGTCATACCTGAATGGTCTAGTGGTTTTCCCTACTTTCTTCAATGTAAGTCTGAATTTAGTGGTTCAGACAATAAAGAGTCTGCCTGCGACACAGGAGACCCAGATTCAATCCCTGGGTCAGGAAGATTCCCTAGAGAAGAAAATGCCAACCCATTCCAGTATTCTTGCCTGGGAATTCCCATGGACAGAAGAACCTGTGGGCTACAGTCCATGGAGTTGCAAAGAGTTGGACCTGACTGAGTGACTTTCCTTTCCTTTCCTTGGCAATAGAGAGTTCATTATCTGAGCCATAGTCAGCTCATGGTCTTTTTTTTTTTTTTTTGCTGACTCTATAGAGCTTCTCCATTTTTGGCTGCAAAGAATATAATCAGTCTGATTTCGGTATTTACCGTCTGTGATACCCATGCATAGAGTCTTCACTTGTGTTATTGGAAGAGGATGTTTGCCTTGACCAGTGTGTTCTCTTCACAAAATCTGCTCTCCGCTAATGAATACCTAAAATATAACACCTATAAAAGATGCCATCATTTTGAATCTTCCCTTGACTAAATAGCCGTGTAAGGTGGTTAAATCAAGGTTTGACCACCCTGAAAGGTGGACTTGCTCTGAAGAGTTGGTTAAACAGGGCTTCCAAGCTCTGTATACACCATGTGCTGCTAGCTACACATAGTTAAGGATCCAGAGCTTTTAGGTGAGCAGTCGAATTGCTGTCTTTGTTAGGGATGTTCCCTTGTTTACATGGCCCAAATTAATTTGCAACATACAAGAATTTCATTGCTCTGTTTATCTAAGTTTCAAAAGAGAATGATAACCTTCCCTTACATGGTTATATATGTACTGTTTACAACACTAATAAAATGGTTAGGCCTTTACCTTCTTTAGAGATGCAATGAAGTAAACATACATAGAAGTTTAGAAAAGTGAGTAGTTAAGTTAGTTTTAAATTTTGTCCTGAAAGTATATTGTAGTAGAAAGAGCATGTACGGTCTGTTAGAAGCTCTAACTCTGGAGCTCTCCCTGCATCTTGCTGGTTGTGAGTGCTTGCGTATTATGTAAATGTGTGTATGTGTTTGTCACTCAGTCGTGTCTGACTCTGTGACCTCATGGACTGTAGCCCAGCAGGCTCCTCTGTCCATGGGATTTCCCAGGCAAGAATATTGGAATGAATTGCCATTTCCTGCTCCAATGTATTATGTATAATAATACATAATTATAATGTAACATGACATGATGTTATTGTAGAAAAACCCACTATGCATAGGATTTAAGCTACAGTACCAAAATTCAAGTTGATATAAGTAGCTAGGCTATTTTCCGGTGGGATATATGGATATATAAGGCACATGTTCTGTTAACTGACTGTTGGGGTTAAACTGTAGTCTTCCCTATGTCTTTCAATAGGAAGATGTCCTTTGGCTTGATTTTGACCTTCCTCATAGAATAAGTAGCAACTTGCTGGGCTCACTGTATTGCTTAGTGATTCTTCCTGTTGGGAGCTTTTTCTCAAATGCTGGCTTCTGCCTCAGCAAAAATAACCTCACAGTTGAACTTTTCAAGAAGGCACCCTTTCTCCCATTTATGCTGTTCCCCAGCCTTGTTCACAATGTGTCTTGTAACTCTTGTGTCATGATTTCTTGTATCCCTGTGTTTAATTTTATTTTGTTCATATAGCATTGGCCCCTAGTTCTACAAAGGTCTGGTTTCACCCTCTTCAGGATACCATGCTTCCACTATAATTAACTTTTCTTATCTTTATTGTCTTTGGTTGATCAATAATTGATCTTAAAAATTAAGCACCAAATATCTGTTGAGGGATCACAGCAGATGTCAGTCATACAAGATCCTTCACAGGAACTGATACCATGTCCAATCTCCCTCCACTCTGCACCACAGGCTTTCATACAGGTGTGTGTATGTGTGGAGGGGGTATGTAAACCACAGGTGTATCTCCCTATGAAAATATCAAAATAGCCAATACAGTAGATAAGATTTAGAGTGGACTGAAGTTGACAGTGAGAAAATAAACAAGAAAGAGAATAATTATTACAATGGTGATGAATACATTGTCCTAGTTATTTATGCCAATCAAGAAATTAAAGCAAAACAAAATCAAATAAGCAAACAAAAGCTTTATTATTCAAAGTTTTCATCCTCCTAGCATAACAGGTGGCAGCATGGGTTCATGAATAAAGTACTTCCAAAATATATTTCTAGTTGCTGATCATTTCTTTAGAAAAAGAATGAATAAATTGATAAAGTGAAAGTGAAAATTGCTCAGTTGTGTCCAACTCTTTGCGACCCCATGGACTATACAGTCCATGGAATTCTCCAGGCCAGAATACTGGAGTGGGTAGCCTTTCCCTTCTCCAAGGGATCTTCCCAACACAGGGATCAAACCCAGGTCTCCTGCATTGCAGGCAGATTCTTTACCAACTGAGCTATCAGGGAAGGAGTAATGATGTTAGTTATCAAACAGTTTTAAAAGATCAGACCTTTCCTCACTCCCTTGAAGGAATTAGATGTATAATATATGCACTCCTTTAGAAAGTGAATAGGCTTACAGAAGCAAGAATTGATTTGATTAATACAGGTAGTGCAGCATTTCTCAGCTGGGATATTTTTACCTCCCGCTCCAGGAGGCATTCAGCAATGTCTGAAAACATTCATGATTGTCACACATAGCAGTTACATCTAATTAGTAAAAGCCAACGTGCAACCAAACGTCCTACATGTGTAAGTTGACCCCCTTCACACATCTACAGAAACACACACACGGACACACACACACACCAAATAATTTTCCAGCCCCAAATGTCAATAACACCGAGGTTGGGAAACCCGAGAGAGCCCAGTACAGTCCTCAGAATCTGACTCTGTAGTCTTGCCCTAAAGGCATCATAAAAATTACAGTTAATATTTTCTAAGCCCCCTTACAGGGCATAATTCATTCAGAAAACCTTTATTAGAAATTCTTATGGGCGTGTAAGATATGTCCCTTCTCGACTTCTTCTGCAATATAATTGGACATGTTGGAGAGATGTTGTTAGTGCTGAGTCCTGGGATTTTTTTGTAAAAGATTATATAACCACTTACCCATTTACCAAAAGTTCCTCTTGGTAGACACAAGAAGGACTAAGTCTCAACACTGTGACAAGGGCCAGAATCAGAAGGTTTTAATAATTTTGCTTCCATTAAATTCTGTCATCAGTGAGATAATTGTGCAGATTACTTGCAATATATTTTTTCTTATCCAGTCATTCTTGAAATTGACCCCTTGCTGTGTATAGACATGCATGATTATTTGGTAGCTTTGGGTGCCATCTGGGACACATAATTTATACTTTTAGCTGTCAGGAACTTGGAATTAATGGAATGTTATGACTTCTACCATATCTCAGAAAGTAAGTTTCAGAAGAGGTTAAGCATAGAGATAAAACTGTAAGGTATAGAAAGAGTGAAAGGGTCTCCTAATGAGCCGCCACCCTGATGGAGAGCAGCGGTAGAGATAACTTGTTTAAATTCCTCCAGACCATACTCCCTTTACTTAGATTACTTACTCTCCTCCAGTGCTTGATTCTAGTTCTTGATTTCCAGTTGTTTCATATGAACAGTGCTGTGTGTGGGGGGTGGGGGGGTGTACTCAGTTGCTCAGTTGTGTCTGACTCTTTGCAACCCCTGTAGCTCACCAGGTTCCTCTGTCCATGGAATTTTCTAAGCAAGAATACTGGAGTGAGTTGCCCTTTCCTATTCCAGGGGATCTTACCAACGCATGGATCGAACACACATCTCTTGCATCTCTTGCGTTGGCAGGCAGATTCTTTACCACGATACCACCTGGGAAGACCACATGAACAATACTATTGATATATTATTAGGATTAATAACTATTATAAGTATTAGTGTTACCATAGTAATAACATTTGAGCATCTACTAAAGGCCATTTACTTAATGTTTTATTTATATTTTCCCAAAGAGAAATGTTTTAAACGACCCAAAGAGACGTGTTCCCTTTGTTATTGAAGGAGACAGTGCTAATGTGTGCATGCTCAGTCATGTCTGACTCTTTGTGACCCTGTGGACTATAACTGGCCAGCCTCCTCTGCCCGCGAGATTCCCCAGGCAAGAATACTGGAGTGGGTTGCCATTTCCTTCTCCAGGGGATCTTCCCAACCCAGGGATTGAATCTGGGTCTCCTGCATTGCAGGCAGACTTTTTACCATATGAGCCACCAGGGAAGCCCCTGAAGGGGACACTGAAGCTTTTGGAAGCTGTTTCGCTTTACAGGGTTACAGAGCTTGTAAGTGGCACATTTTCATTCAGACTTAGGTTTGTCTGATTCTGTACATAGGCAGTGGTCCTTATCTCTAAGTGATTACTATACTAGAGTTAGTGGTGATTTATTTGAACATTCCAACAGTCTTTTTGTTTTATTTTTTGTTTCTATCAGGCAGGTCATAAGTTTTGTATGAATTTTATAAGGGGAGGCTTAGAAATCAAAATATTATATTCCAGTTACGTATTTTGGTAAAGGCACAATAAGGATTAGGATCATTAATTTAACATTGGCAGATAGCCATCAAGAACATGTAACATTTTTCTGAATCCTGTTGACTGATTATAATCACTGATTATAATCTTTAATTATGAGTACATGTGACACCCCAGTTACATACATATGTTGAAGACATTTACTGTCTTGAAAAGGACCTTTACCTCCTTGGAGGACAAACTTATGAATCCTCTTGAAATTACTAACTACTATTATTACTCCTATACTAATTTATTTAAGATCTTATGATTGAAGGTTTTAACTTAAATATATATATATATAATTTTATATATTGGTTGCAACATTAGTGTGCACACACTTGAAATGTCATAGTTCAGTGTTTTAATGGTAAGGACAACTGTAGTATAGAGTTTCTTTAAAACAAAGTGAACAATTAAATTGCATGGTCACCGCTGGTTTATTTACTTAAATGTTCTTCCACATTTTGTGTTTTTTTCCCCTCTGATGATTTTGTGACATGTGCCTAAATATTCACAAGCTACTGCAAAAGGGTAAACTGAAAAGTGTGTTTCTCTCCATCACCAGACCCTAAAGAACATTCCCTGGAGTTACCCATTTGTGAATCTAATCTTTCCAGAAATATTTTTTGTATATAGATGGGCATAGATATAGTCATAGATATACACACCTTTACAAATATATACACACATATACACATATTTGTGTATGTATGTTCTCTTCCTTTTGGCTATGAGTGTGAGTATATTATATAAACACTCTCTTGTACTTTAGTTTCTTTCACTTGGTAACATCTCTTAAAACACTGCATACTGACAGCTACAGAGTTATTTCATTCCTTTTGAGGACTGCAGGATGAACTGCTGAATAGACATTGAGATTTTTCTTTGGAAAACCAGGTCGAGAAGCACTGTAGCTGTTTAGATCAACTTTTAATTCCTTTTACATGTATTTTCATTTGTTTCAGTTTGTAGCTCATGCCAGTCATGTTCTTTCATGACTCTCCACACTCCAAAATTTGATTTTATTTGTTGTTTGTTACCATCATTTTTCTCCATCTCCTCATATCACAATGAATTGGTTTCCCTAAATGTCAAAACTGTCACTTACATGCTGTTTAGAAAGCTCTCAGGCTTTGCAAGTAGTGCTAAACTCATTACTCATTTCTCTGGAAATAGTGTTTCATGCAAGTGACTATGTCTTGATTATTTATTTCCTAGCAAAAGTAAAAAGACAGAAGATTATGTTGCCACTCATTAATCTTCAGACTCAAAAAAAAAAAAATCAGAAACAGCCATTGTTATTTTGCTTATATAATTGTTTAGAGGCCATATGTTATTAATAGATTAAAATTAAGAACATTAATTTTTCTCCTGTTCTTAGAAATGTTTATGGAAGGCCCTCCATTTCCTAGGCATTATGCCATGTGTCAAGGATTCATTTTAAGAAAAATTCCAGACTCCCGCCTTCCATGAAGGAGACAAGCAAGTCAGTGAAAAATAATAGCACATGGTTTTGTATAATCCAGGTATGCACTGAATACTGTGGGAATCTGAAGAGGTGTGTAGCCATGTAGGGGTCAGAGGAAGGCTTACTAATTAGGTAATACTTGATTTGAATCTTAATGGCTGAGTCCTTTAAGCCAGACAGAGAAAGGATTGGGGAAGGAGTGATGTAAGGGGTAGAGAAGAAACGAAAGATTGAGGCAGAGGAATTAGTTCAGTCCAAAGCAAGAAATAAATTTGGGAAACTCCAAGTTTGTATAACTGAAGCATACTGCGTGTGTGATGGCTACAGAGAAATCCAGGGAGAGTCATGGATCTTCATGCCAAGGAGCTTTGAGCAGCTTACGTTTTAAGGCAGGGAGCAATGTGAGCGGATTTTAACTCTGGCAGCTGTATGGCAGATGGATTTGAGAACGATGAGAGTGGGCCATTTCAGAAGCTACTGAAATAGTCCAGGCCAGATCTGATGAGACACACATCTGAGCTTTGGCAGGGATGATGGGGGGAAAGAAAGCTTGAGATTTATCTGGAAATTAAACAGACAGATCTTAACGCACTTCTGAGTCATTCAGTAAGAAGGTAGCCACGACCCACGGGCTAGTAGGTTCTGTCCTAAATATAGAGGATCGATGGAAGGTATGAAGAAAAGAGGCAAATTATCAAATAAGAGCAACAATATTTTCCATGCTGCATTGGAAGTTTATACTAGTGCAATGAGGACAGAGAGAGTAATGATTCTCTCTGGGGAACTGCCAGTCTCAGTTCGGCTGGAGCCTTGCATGTGAGTAGCATGGAAAGGAGTCAGGGAACAGAGCCCAGAGGCTTTACATGCCTCATTAAGAGTTTGGACTTGATCCTCTAGGCAAGGCAAGCAATTGACGAGTTTTAAGGCAGACATGCCCTTTAAAAAGTTTCCCGTAAGAATCTAGAGCAAGACAAATTAGAGGTGGGCAAGACCTGAAGCAGGAAGAACAGCAAAATAGACCAGTTTAATAATTATAGGTGGGGTGACAATTACGAAGGAAATGGCAGGAATGGAGGTCAGGACACAGATAAGACATGTTATGAGTTAGCATCAGTAATATTCAGTCATGAACTCGAGGAGTGAGTGCAATCACACCATTGAGGCTGACTCCCAGATTCTGCAGTGATCGACTGGGTGAGCAGGGGCAGGGACCCCACAGAAGGGGCTGTGCTGCTGGGGAATTTTTGATTCTGTTGAATTTTAGGAACCTGTGCGAACACCAACTGGAGAAGCTGGCAGGCTGAATGTAGGTGACTGTCAGCAGTGTCGTCTGGTGAAAGATACAAAAAGATATGAGAATCATGGTGTGTCGTTGGCCATTGTATCTAGGGAGGTGTTATCACAGTGTGCAGGGAAAGTGTGTAGACTGTAGAGTGAGGCCAAAAGAAGTTGATCAATAAACTCCTGAGAAACTTCCCCATGGTGGGCAAGGCCACGTGACCTCCGCCTAAACACGCCTTCAACTTCATGGCTTCAGCCAGATAGATCTGGTTCTGTGTTTCAGATACGCCAACCTTGGTCGAATTCAGGGCCATTGAACTAACAGATTTTTTTCCCTCCAGAAAATGTTATGCTTAATGGCTGCTTCCTCAGAGACGACATCTCTGACCTCCATGTATCACTTGCCTGTTTCACATCCCTGTCACCTTCCCCTAGTTTATTATCTTCTGTCACCTTCCCCTAGTGTATTATCTTCATGATTTTGATTTATCACTTACTTCGTATCCTATTGCCTCTCCTAATTCTCTTCATCTTAAATCACCCTGAAATAGGATCCTGCCTATCGATTTTGCCGTGTACTTCCAGCCTCAGATTTGTTCCTGAGATATGACAGCTTGAGAAATATTTGAACTATGTTAGAATGCCAGATTCCTTACACCAGATGTGGCTTTATTTATATATATGTAAGATATGTAACTGTTGACTTTATTCCTATTTTGACTATATGGCCACTTACAGAGAGACCATGACAATTTTTTTAAGTTCTTATATCTTATATATGATTTTTTGTCTTAACAACATATTTTACTACAGTACCTGACTTCAAATGTTTTTATAGTTGGATTTTATAATCTAATGGAGATGTTGATTATCTTTAGACTTGCGTCAGAATCTCATTATTTCCAACACATGAACCACAAAACTTTTGACAGTTCTTTTCCGAAATTGATTAAATTTTACTTGGAGTATGCTTTTTATTTTTGAATTATTTTGTGCATCAAAAATTAAAAAAAAACACTTATTTAAAATATAAGGTATAATAATAACAAAAATTTTTGGACTTATCATCCAACTTAACCAGATCATCATCAATAAATGATTCTTTGTATTTCTCCCCTAACCTACAACCATTGCCTCAGCATAGTATCTATTATATTATATTGGGTTAGAGCACATCATTTTCCAGCTTTAAACACAAAATTCTTTCATGTTAGTATGTATGCCTTAAAACTATTTTAATTCATTCATTTGAGTGAATTATATGTATTGAGGTTTTTAAAAATGATGCCACACTGTATAGAACTCTCTGCAGCTTGCTTTTATTGCTCAACATTACTTTTCTGAGATTCCCTCATATTATTTTGTATTATTATAGTCCATTAATTTTTACTATTGTTTAATATTCCATTGTGTTAGTATACCATAAGTTACTTATCTAGACTTCTGCTAATGGTTTTTTTTGTTAGTTTGTTGGTTTCAGTTTTAAGGTTTTTACTGTTACTGTTTTGCTATCACAGCAATATTGACATGGTTGTTCTTGATAGCCTCCCTAGTGCAAAAGCTGTCGAGGGTCAAAGTATCTTTATTAAATGATCAGTTTCATTTTTCTTTTGTTGTTTTATTTTTAGTACTTCAAAGATTAAAAATATTCTTTTGTAAAAGAGATAAAATTAATTTTTAAGACAATGAAAAAGATATTAAATCTGCCCTGTTTTTTTTAAAGTCTTTATTGAATTTGTTACAATATTTCTTCTGTTTATTGTTTTTGCTTTCTTGATCATAAGGCATATGGGATCTTAACTCCCTGACCAGGGGTTAAATCCACTCCTCTTGCATTGGAAGGCAAAATCTTAACCAATGGACCACCAGGAAAATCCCTAAGCCTGATTTTTAATTAGGTTTATCACAAGTAAATTTACTCTGTCAACTTGTTATTAAAACATGTCAATACCAAGCTCCCTATCTGTCCTTCCCCTGCCCCACCTTGGTAACCATAAGTTCATTCTCTGAATCTGTTTCTGTTTTATAAGTTCACATTTTTTAAGATTCTGCATATAAACAACATCATACGATATTTCTCTTTCTCTGACTTACCTAACTCATTATGGCAATCTCTAGGTCCATCCGTGTTGTTGCAAGTGGCATTATTTCATTCTTTTTAATTTTATTCCATTGTATGTGTGTACATCTTGTTTATTCACTCTCCTGTTGATGGACATTTGGGTTGCTTCCGTCTTGGCTATTGTAAACAGTCTTTTGTTTACTATTCTGTTTGGCTTATACTTTTTGTGTCTACTATATGATAAACGTGTCACTATATGTATTGCAGATATCTTCTCCCAGTTTGTGACTTGCCTTTTCACTGTAAAAGGCAAAATTTTTTAAATTATATTTTTGGCTGTGCTGGGTCTTCATTGCTGCGTAGGGTCTTCTCTAGTTGTGGCGAGTTGGGGCTACTCTGCGTTGTGGTGCGAGAGCTTCTCGTTGTGGTGGCTTCTCTTGTTGCAGAGTATGAGTCTAGGACATGCAAGCTTTGGTAGTTGCAGCACATGTGCTCAGTAGCTGCAGCTCCTGGGGTCTGGAGAACAGGCTCCGTAGTTGTGACACATGGGCTTAGTTGAACTGCTGCAAGTGACGTCTTCCTGGAACAAGGATTGAACCCATGTCTCCCGCATGGGCAGACGGATTCTTTACCACTGAGCCACCAGGGAAGCCCAGAAGGCAAGTTTTATTGCATCAAAAGATATTTATTCTCATACTTCCAATAAATTCTCCCTTTCTGTGAGAAAGCATAAGATATCGATATTATAGCTATATGTATGGTGTCCAACAGATGGAAATTTTACACATATTTTTTAAAATATTCAGATAAAATAGTACTTTTTTCTTTTTAACAAATGAGGAAGTGTGGGCTCAGAGACAGAAAGAAGACAGAGCTCAACTGGTTCTTGAGATAGATAGGTAAATGGATAATCCCACTCTCTCAGGTAATAGTGTACAGATACACTGCAAAAAAGGACAAGCTAATACATTGTATAACCCGAAAACAAAGTCTTGGAATTCCCATGGAGACATCAGTCCTCAAGACTTAGATATGAGAGTGAAGGTAATAAAATGAGTTTTTCCCTTTTGTCTTTGACAATATTTTTTTTATTTCTATATTTTCCTGATATTCCTTCCTTCAAAGACAAGAAGTTAGAACAGAAAAACAAACAATAAAATTGGGTAGAATGTGAATGGTCTCTGAAAGATAGCAAGAATAGGATGTTATTAAAATTGTCTATTAGAAACTCTGTTACTGTGTATATCCTTTTGAAGAGTCTCACTCATCACCCTGGGCATAGGCTGACCTTCTCCTGGGAGAGTGGTTCCATGTTATAGGCTGTGACAAAGCACCAACCTTGAAGATCAGATGCATTCCAGACTCAGTAAAGCATTTTCATATCGTGTTGGAGAGAATTCGATTTGTATAGCTATATATTTTGTGAAGGTAAATTTGTTTTTCTTACAATTCTTCTTCCGATTTAGAAAATATATTAAATGCTTACAATCAAGTTTCATCCTAATAACTGATGATCTATGTAATATATAATATTCTGCGTGAGAGAAATAAGCTTTGAGATGTTAAAGTAACCCATTAGTATATTGGGATTTTGAGGCAAAACAAAGCCGAACAACTGAAATTACCTGGCTGCTCCTGCTAAGTCGCTTTAGTCGTGTCTGACTCTGTGAGACCCCAGAGATGGCAGCCCACCAGGCTCCCCCGTCCCTGGGATTCTCCAGGCAAGAACACTGGAGTGGGTTGCCATTTCCTTCTCCAATGCTTGAAAGTGAAAAGTGAAAAGTGAAAGTGAAGTCGCTCAGTCATGTCCGACGCCTAGAGACCCCATGGACTGCTAAGTCGCTTTAGTCGTGTCTGACTCTGTGAGACCCCAGAGATGGCAGCCCACCAGGCTCCTCCATCCATGGGATTTTCCAGGCAACAGTACTGGAGTGGGGTGCCATTGCCTTCTCCGGAAATTACCTGGAGCCACATGTAAAAATGTTATCAAGGTAGTTATATAAATTTCTTTAATAAATCTGGTCGCTCTTTCAGCAATGCTTATTAAACTACCCTTTCTACATGACTTTGGGGTGTCTGCTACAGACCTAGAGGAGATGTACACCTTAGCCCATAAAACTTAACTTACATATAAAGAGAAAAAATAAAATGGAAATTATTACATTTTGAATTTTCCATTTCTTTCACTGAACAAAAAGTATTCCAAAGTAAAAGATTTAATTGATATGTGCAGAGTATTTTCATAGGGATTATTTTCAAAGACAAGAATATGTTTGTATTTTAAATGACTATAATTAAAAAGAGATATATTATTTTTGATGATCCTAGCATATGCCTAAAGGAAGTGTGAAATAGCCTTGCTTTGACACTTAACAAGTACATAAGTGGTAGGTATCTTTATGATTAATCACCTTAGAGTTTTTTCCAGTAATTTTTTCCTCCTGCAGAACTTGTACCTTATAATAGGAAGGTAAAAGTGTATTGTCTCTGAATTAAAGAGTTTATTTCAGTGCCCAAAGCCTTATAAGCCTCAGGAGGCCGAGTATGCCTTCACAGTTCCTGGGATTTTTAATATTTCACTGGCTCCCAACAATATTCTGTATTTAAAACTGTTACCTCTCATTCTTTCTTCAGTTTTCCTTATACACATCCTTTATCCAGCCTCCACTCTTCAGAGAAAACTGAGGGAAGTATCATTGTTCTTAATACAGTGTCTCCTGCCATTTAAAAATCATAGCCATTTGTGGCTGAAAGAAAACTGGAGTCGAAATGTTCCTACAGACCCTGGTGGCACACATCCAGGGATGTAGAATCTTGTTGTATCCTGCTGTTTTTCATGCTATTTAAAATACCCCAAATACATCTCCCTACAAACCCTTCCTCATTATTGGCCCTCTGGAACCACAAAGACAAAGTTAGTGCTTCTCCTAATAGCTATTCAGACATGAAAAGATTCTAAGTTTCTACTTTCTAAGTTTTCTCTTTTCCAGCTAAATATCCTACCAGGTATTCTCAGTACTTCTGCTTGATTTTGAATCCTTTCACACTCTGAGCCTTTTCCTTAAAGCACTCTGTTACAAGGGTCAGAAACTTGAATGTGAACAGCAATCAGGCAGTTAAGGTGAATGTGTGAATTTGACTGGAGGTGTATCAGAAATGTTGCACATTAAACGTTTAGGAATGGAAGGGTCTTCTCTTCCCTTAATAGGTATGTATCCTCTCTCTCTGTCTCTCTCTCCCCCTTTCCTCCCACCTTTGTGCTGTGTGCTAAGTCACGTCAGTCATGTCCAGCTCTTTGTGACCCCATGGACTGTAGCCTGCCAGGCGCCTCTTTCCATGGGATTCTCTAGGCAAGAGTACTGGAGTGGGTTGCCATTTCCTTCTCCAAGGGGTCTTCCCAACCCAGGGATGGAAGCGAAGTCTCTAACATCTCCTGCACTGGCAGACTGGTTCTTTACCGCTAGTGCCACCTGGGAAGCCCTTTTTAAATCAATCATTTGTTTTCCCACTTGTAGAAGAGACAGAGGTAGAAGAATATATGAAGTTTCCACCTAAATCTTCCATATGAAAAAAAGCAGCAGTACAAACATGACCACAGACATTGACATTTGACTGCAGTTGAGAGAGACTACAGACTACACATCAGTGGTAACATCTGGAGAGAGAAATAGCACAACCTGAAGAATCAAAGACTGCTCATTTCTGGTAGAAGACTGTTATGTGCCGTTGTGGACCCAGCATATGTTATAGCTTCCACCCTCCGCCTTCTAACCAGCCTGGAAGCCCAGTTTTTGATTTTTGTTTGTTTGGGGTTTTTATGTGAAAATTTCTAATTCTTAAATGTTAGTAGTGAGGTTTCTTTTTTTTTTTTCTTTTTTTTTTTTTTAAGGGAGAAAAATCTGTGTATCAACACTGTGCTGGCCAAACAAAACACATAAATACATCTGTATGCCAGACATGGCAGGTTTGTTACTTCTGCTTACCAATCTCTGCTGCAGATGTTGTTTTTCAGAATTGAGGCTCATTTGGCCGAATTGTGGAGCCAAAGAGGCACAGCTGGGCTGAGGAGGCTGTGTGAGGGCCGAGCCAGCCCCAGGTGCCAGGGTGTATGTAGATGAGCCAAGGGCAGCATCTCCTTAGGCGTCTAGAGGCAGGCTGCAGCCAGAGATAGACACAGGCTATCAGCAACAGCCAGGAAATCTCATACCCACCTAAGGGTAGGCAAACTTTCCCTCTAAAGCTGGTAGAGCAAGCAAGGGAGGACCCTATGCACACAGTGTACTGGTAGTGTGCATAGCTTAGAGGTAGGGGATTCAGAGGCAGGCAGCCAGGCAGAGAGTCTGAAATGGGAACCCATTTACATGGCAGAAAGTGAATATAGGTAACTGAAAGAAGTAACTGATTTTATCATTTCAACATTGATAATCCCACTAAGATTCTGAATCCAACTATATGAAAAGGTAAATAGCCTAGTGAAAAGTGTGAAGGGCAGTATCATGTCACTGAGTTTGCTTCTATGAACCTAGTCTGGTATGGTACATGGTGTATATTGGTGCTTAATTAATCTTTGTCAAATGAATGAATTTTCACAATGTGGCAAGTGGTTTATGGTCTTCTAAGGGAAAGACAAAAGAAAGCTTCCTCTTAATTTGTGCTTGTGAAAGATGTATTTTTATTGTTGAGAATGATGATAAATAACAGATTGAGATGATTTTGTTTTATGGCAAAAGACTTTCCAAGGTTAGCATTTATGTTATTTTTCCTTGCAGATCCAAAGTGGTTAAGCTAATCCATATTAAAATGTAAACTATAAAATCATAGTCCTAAATCAGCACCCTTTTGAAAAATGATCTATTGGGGAGTAATCATATGTAACAGATATGTTCCAATTTGACTCCATTTCATAATCTTGGCAAAGATAATGTAACAGAGATAATAGAGGCCACATAAAGAATAAACCCTCGATCTGCTTTAACAATCAGCAAGATATTACTAAAATAGTCATGAATTATGAGATAAGGATATATTAACTCAAGAGCACATACAGTTCCTGTTGGAACTAAATCACTTTTGTTAAAATAGAGCAGTGATGAGATTCTCAAAGAAATCTATCCAAACAGTAAGTCAGCCAAGGCTAGTCATCAGTTGGCTCAAGGAGATCCCTCGGGCAAGACACATGGAAACCAACCTTGAAGAGAGAAGTAGTGATAACAGCAGGTGATGATTTTTCCTACTTTGTAAGTTCAGAAGCTGAGAGCAAGCTGTGTGGGCTCCATCATTCTTTGGCAGGACACTGAAGTCTTAGTGTGAGCTACAGATCCAAATGAATGTGATAAAGTTACATCTTGACACTAGTCAGGCAAAAAGCTGTTAACCATAATAATTGAAGCAACACTTTGTTAGAAACTCTGCACAAAAACAACTTTTTGGAATAGGATCCTCTTCATTTTGAGTTTGAGGTTTTCTTCTCTCCTGGCTTTGGGACATGTGGCTGCCTTCTGAGGTTTTACAATAGAATATCAAAACCGTGCGGTTCTACTTGAGTATTATATATTTGAAATGTGGCAAAGAATACAGTTATCATAAGATGTGTCATTAGAATAGATGCTGACTATTGTGAAGCAACTGGAAGCAAAATGCAGTATTTTGAAGGTACTATATTACTGGAATGCTTATTAGTACGACTGTTTTTTAATTTATTGGAATATAGTTGATGTACAATGTTGTGTTAGTTTCAGGTGTATAGCAAAGTGATTCAGTTATGCATATACATATATTCATTCTTTTTCAGATTCGTTACTCATATAGGTTATTACAGAATATTGGATAGACTTCCCTGTGTTATGTAATAGGTTCTGGTGGTTATCTAATTTATATATAGTAGTGTGTGTTTTTTAACCCCAAATTCCTAATTTATTGCTCCCCCTCTACCACGTTTCCCCTTTGGTAACAATATATTTGTTTTCAAAGCCTGTGAGTCTATTTTGTAAATAAATTCATTTGTATTAATATCATTTTAAAAGTTAGATTCCACATATGAGTGATACATGACATTTGTCTTTCTCTGTCTGACTTACTTTACTTAGTATGATAATCTCTAAGTCTATTCATGTTGCTGGAAATGGCATTATTTTGTTCTTTTTTACGGCTGAGTAATATTGCATCTTATGTATGTGCTGCACCTTCTTTATCAGTTACTCTGCTGGTGGACATTCAGGTTGCTTCCATGTCGTGGCTATTGTAAATAGTGCTGCAGTGAACACTGGGGTACATGTGTCTTTTCAAATTATGGTTTTCTCCAGATACATGCCTAGGAGTGGGATTGCTAGATCATATGGTGGTTGTATTTTCAACTTTTAAAGCAAATCCATACTGTTTTCCATAGTGGTTATACCAATTTACATTCTCACCAACAGTGTAGAAGGGTTCCCTTTTCTCCACACCATCTTCAGCATTTATTTATTGTTTGTAGACTTTTTGATAATGGCCATTCTGACCAGTGTGAGGTGATACCTCATTGTAGTTTTGATTTACATTTCCCTAATAATTAATGATGTTGAGCAATTTTTCATGTGCTTTTTGGCCACCTGTATGTCTCCTTTGGAGAAATGTCTAGTTAGATCTTTTGCCCATTTTATGACTAGGTTGTTTTTTTGACATAGAGTTGCATGAGATATTTGTGTATTTTGGAGATTAATCTCTTGTGAATCGCTTCATTTGCAAATATTTTCTCCCATTCTGTGGGTTGTCTTTTCATTTTGTTTATGGTTTCCTTTGCTGTACAAAGTCTTTTAAGTTTAATTAGATCCCATTCATTTTTTTTGTTTTATTTTCATTATTCTAGGAGGTAGATCAAAAAAGATCTTGCTACGATTTATATCAAAGAGTGTTCAGCCTATGTTTTCCTCCAAGAATTTTGTAGTGTCCAGCCTTATGTTTAGGTCTTGGATACATTTTAAGTATGATTTTAAAACAATTTTTAGCCAATGATTGTGTTTATAATAGACCTCACCTCAAAAATGTAAATGCATCTCACAAAATTTAGTTGTGAAGTCAGGTGCAGTGACAGGGTTTGAAGCCTTTTTAAAAAACACTCCAAAGTAATATGGTTTTCACATCACTAGACTACCAATCAATATTTCCTGAATCTTATTTCAGTTCAGTTCAGTCGCTCAGTCGTGTCCGACTCTTTGCAACCCTATGAATTGCAGCACGCCAGGCCTCCCTGTCCATCACCAACTCCCGGAGTTCACTCAGACTCACATCCATCGAGTCCGTGAGGCCATCCAGCCATCTCATCCTGGGTCGTCCCCTTATCCTCCTGCCCCCAATCCCTCCCAGCATCACAGTCTTTTTCAATGAGTCAACTCTTTGCATGAGGTGGCCAAAGTACTGGAGCTTCAGCTTCAGCATCATTCCTTCCAAAGAAATCCCAGGGCTAATCTCCTTCAGAATGGACTGATTGGATCTCCTTGCAGTCCAAGGGACTCTCAAGAGTCTTCTCCAGCACCACAGTTCAAAAGCATCAGTTCTTCAGCTCTCAGCCTTCTTCACAGTCCAACTCTCACATCCATACATGACCACAGGAAAAAACATAGCCTTGACTAGACAGACCTTAGTCAGCAAAGTAATGTCTCTGCTTTTGAATATGCTATCTAGGTTGATCATAGCTTTCCTTCCAAGGAGTAAGCGTCTTTTAATTTCATGGCTGCAGTCACCATCTGCAGTGATTTTGGAGCCCAAAAAAATAAAGTCTGACACTGTTTCCACTGTTTCCCCATCTATTTCCCATGAAGTGATGGGACTGGATGCCATGATCTTCGTTTTCTGAATGTTGAGCTTTAAGCCAACTTTTTCACTCTCTACTTTCACTTTCATCAAGAGGCATTTTAGTTCCTCTTCACTTTCTACTGGCTTATATGGCCAAGCCACAAACTGAGGAGATAGGAATCTTAGTGTACTTTGCAACACACACACACATGCACGCACACACACACACACACACACACACACACACATAATGATTTCATTTATTTAAAGTAAATCACGACTTCATTTGGTAGCAATGATTTTATTTGCTGGCTCTCAAACATGTATTCTCTGATGTGAGAATCTTGGCTTTTTGCTTATATTTTTTATTTTCCAATTGGAAAATTGAAACCTTTCTTTTCTGAAATGTTACTCTTAGCTAAATAAGAAATAAAATATTTCAAAGTGATTAAATTTGAAGAAAATATTTTGAAGTAAGGTATCAAAATCCATCTTGTTTTAAAGGCTTTTGTTGTTTTTGTGGGAATCAATTACATAATGTCAAGAGACAATGAAAGCATAAACTCAGGATCATGAAACTCTTACTTTTAAAGCTGTTTCTGAGCAGAAATTATCCTGGCAGTTGCTGCTGCTATTAAATGTGTAGGGATCTTTTAGACCATCTGGTTGAAAGTCTCAAATCTCTACTTTCCAAGGGTGGAAAAGCAGCTTAATAGCTGCTTTGGTGAGTTTTCAGAGGGGCCATGCCCCAGGAAACAGGGCAGAATCAAGTGATCCTGTGTGGGTGGAGCTTCTCATCAGCCAGAAAACAGGAGCTAGCAGGAAGCGGGATAGACAGAAAGAGGAAAGGGAGCGATTGTGAAAGAAACAGGAATAGGGTCCGTGAAACTGACCCTGCATTGTGTCTTCTGTAAATGTGTGGAAATGTGTGACACCTCAACACACAATCTATCCCTTGCTAATACTGTTTTCTTACTAATATGCATTGCTATGAATTCCGTGTGTACTAAAAAAAAAAATCTATAATGACAACAGAAAATGTTTTTGTAGATAAAAGTACAGTGATCGCGAAGCATAAAAACTAGCTAGGTCTTCTTCAGACTGTTTCTTTCCTTTGATCATTGTCAGAACTGGTCTGATGACACTGGCTTGAATTCATCAGCTGAAACAGAAAGGGACTACTCCTCCAGAGTTAGTTAAGTGTGAGAATGGTTGTAGTAGCAAGATATAATACTGAATTTACTAATGAAAATAAGCCAAACAGAAAAAAAAAAAAAACAAACCCACCTTAAAAAACCCTCTAAGATACCAGAGTTCTAAGCAGGCCAAATTAATCTCAGCTATTTGAACTTTAAATCTATGAATTCATGTAGTTATGTTTTTTAGCATCTGGCTTCTGTCATTCAGCATTGCATTTGTGACAATCACGTATAATGTTGCATAGAGTTATAGTTTATTCATTTGGATGATACATTCACTCATTCTAATGGTCAATAGATACTTGGACTATTTTCAGTTGGGGGCTATTGCTACTCTTGGCCGCTATTACGTACTATTGCTCTTATGAAAATTTTATACATGGCTTTTGGTGAAAAGATGTACATACTTTTTTATATAGATTAAGGAGTAGGATCAGTGGTCATGGGATATACATATACTTAGCAGTACTGTATACTACCAAACGGTTATCCAAAGAGGTTGAGCCAGTTTTGCAGTCCTACCAGCAGTGTAGGAAATTAAGTATGACCTTTATATTCAGGGAAAAATAATATCACAAAATAAACATCAGAATGGCACTTTTACATTGCTCTATCTTCTTTTTTTGAAGTCAATCTAAGTGTCACTAGATACTAGTGAAAATGACTTGTAGGTGACCATAGGTCACTATTGCTTAAAAGATTCTAAAAGTGTTTCTTCTATAAAAATATTTTTTCCAAGCTGAAAAATATTGAGAAGCACTTTCATATTTGCTAATGGCAGTTTTAATGACTTTTTATATAAGTAATAGTACTTCAGAACACAGAAAAATCTTCCTAAAACCTCCAAAGTTTTTCACATATTGTTACCTAATGATAATACTGTTTGCCCCATTTTCACATAATGCAGCTGAGATCCAGAGAAGTTAAAAGGTGAAAATCTTTGTTTGCAGAGTATCACTCCACATCAAATCTGGGCCGATGATTGAGATTTTTGTAGTATAGCCTAAGATCCTGTTTTTCTCAGATACAGACATAGTTCTGTGAGCCAGTCTTAGAAGTATATGTGAATTGTGATTGTTTTAGTTGAACTTTATTTCAGGCAGTCAGTACCACTGCTCATTTGCATGACAGCTTTATCTTCATTTATACATCATTTTCCCTTTTTAAAAGAAATTAGAAATCAAGTCATATGGAGAAGGAAATGGCAACCCGCTCCAGTATTCTTGCCTAGAAAATCACGTGGGCAGAGGAGCCTGGTGGGCTACAGTCCATGGCACTACAGAGAGTCAGACATGACTGAGTGCACACATTCATTCACTCCTTCCAGTTATTGATCTATCATTTACTGAGAAATCTACATTAAACTCTCCTACCATAAGTGTCGATTGCTAAATGGGTCTTGTAATTCTTTCCATTTTAAATTTCATATGTTTTGAAGCAATAGAATTAAATGAAAATATTTTTGACGTTTTATTTAAAGAGAATAAATCAAGTCATAGAAACATGAAGTGCTTTGCTTAATGTTACTAGTAGGTGATATTCTATTTTTGAAGTTTCAGTTAAAAAGTCTTTAACTTCTAAAACATCCAACATTTTAGCTGCATGTGTAATGGCTTCTCATGATAGATTATCATGTTAAATAGAACTGATTTATTTGAAGAATGAGAACTGCATCATGGACAAACAGCCTGGTATATAAGGGTCAGATCTATTTCTCAGGATTGGAGTTACACAGAGTTGCTACTTTGCATTTATTGCCAAATACATCAGTATCTGTGCCTAAGTTTCTTTAAGGAAGTAGCAAGTTACAGTAATTTTTAAATATAAATTATGTTTGAAATGTTAATGCAACCATTAAGATGTTTGTGAACTATTTGAACTAGCAGTCTTTAAAAGTAGATTGTGAAATTGCATATGCTTTGTATACAACTGTATACAAATAAATAAAAAAAGATTGAAAGTATGTATATAAAAATATTAATGGTGATGCTCATGTGATTTTGGAAAAATGGATATTTTGACTACTTTTTTATTTCCCACACTTTGTAAAACAAACATTTATTATTTCAAAATGAAAACTGGAAGTAATGTGCTAGAGAAACCATTGAAAATACTGTCAATAAACAGAAAAGTATGCAGTGAACCAGTGTTGATAAATAACAATGCTTGAATATATACTATCAATAGAATTCTAATGATTACACAATATTTAGGCTAAAGCAATCTCAGGATTTGTTTAGCCTGGTGTTAAGAGCACTGTGAACTTTCATGCTAAGTATGCTAACTTGCAGGATAGATTAGGACCTCAGAAGACTAAATTGTATTAGTGCTTATGTCCTTACAAACGAAAAGCACATTTGAAGTAGCACTGGGTCAGCTCCAGTGGTTAATGGCATGGGTTTTCCATCTCTTCTGAATCTCTAAGGAGAAATAAAACTTGCAACTGTATTGGTTTCTTCCTCTGTGTTTTATGTAACTTGAATGTTTCATAAAAATATTTCCATGTGCCCTAGAGAAATAATAAACGATTTTGTAAAAGAAATCATGTGTTTATGTGGGCCTACCCCCTTCACCTCTAGTTGCAGTTGCAACATCACACCAAATTGGTTTCAGAGCATGACTGAACTAATGCAGAAACATTTCACAAGCTCACAAGATCTGGGAAAAAAGAAGCTCTGTGGTTCAATATCATTCAGATGTACACAGCACTGAACTAGGACTATGGGTGCCATATCTTGTATGATGTGTTAGAGAAAGCGTTTGAAAAACGAATGCTGATGCATCGTAATCCAGCCAGGTGTTGCAAGTTTGTCAGATATATTCTCATTTTTTGAGTGGTCAGAGAAGAAAACTAATCAGCGTAAATGTCAAGACTGCTGATGACTTTGCAGAATGTCACCTTTCTGAGCCTGCCAGTGTGTCTTTTGATGAGCAGGTTGTGACATGACTCCATTACCCAACTGATGTTTAATTTGAGACAGAGGACCAAGTAAAGGGTGTGGAATCTAGAAGCAGCTGCTGACATGGTCAATTCATTTTTTCATGAATTCACTCAACAAATGGCTATGGAGTCCCCACTCTGTGCCAGGTGCTGACCTCAGCACTGGGTACATGACTATGAACAGGTCAGACAAGTCCGTTCCCTCATGGAACTCACATTCACTGGCATGATCACTGTGGATATATCTCAGAAGTTTTTAATTTCCTTGAAGATTCCAGACACTCAGTGCATCATCAGCCCAGCATCATTAAAAATGTAATTCTGGGGCCATTTGCATCAAAATCACTTAGGGCTCTTTTGAAAAATCAGAATTCTATTGTATTTAGATAAGACCTGGAAATCTGCATTTTTTTAAACAATTGCCTCTCCCCCCAGCGGCATCTTCACACTGAAGTTTAAAGCTACTGATCAAGAGGGTAGTTCTTTTTTTTTTTTCTCTTAATGTTTAATTGGAGGATGATTGTGCTACAATGTTGTATTGGTTTCTGCCATACATCAACATGAATCAGCCATAAGTACACATATATTCCTTCTTCAGCCTCCCTCCCACCTCCCATTCCATCCCACCCATCTAGGGTGTCACAGAGCAGCAGGTTGAACTCCTTGTGTTAAACAGCAACTTCCAAGAGCGTAGTTCTTAAGGGCCCTTAATATACACTGTGTACACACAGACTGTAATAATATAAGAGCCACAACAGGGATGGGGGAACCTTTAGCAGATGATGACTCTGTCTGTGGCCTTGATGGTGGCATTGGTTCCATGGATGCATCCGTCAGTTCAGTCACTCAGTCGTGTCCGACTCTTTGCGATCCCATGGGCTGCGGCATGCCAGGCTTCCCTGTCCTGGACTTCCCTGGTAGCTCAACCGGTAAAGAATCCATGGGTGCATACCAGTCCACAAACTCACAAATAGTATACATCAAATAAGTGCAGCTTCTTACACATTAATCACACCTCAGTTGAGTGATTCAAAATTTTTAAACCTTTTAAATTTGAAAACTCAAATAAAAAGCCTTTGTTCTAGGCATTTATTTCTAATATTTACTATGAAGAAATAATAGCAAAATATTTGAAGGCCAGAGAAATTTGCGAACTTTGTGACCGTAACCGAAATCGTTGACTTGCCATGAAAGCTGTGGTCTTCCCATTCTTACCCTCTGTATTCAAAAAGAAGCAGCTGCAGACTGACTACATTAATGATTTCCAGAGCACACATTGAAAAATTAAATAAAATATGCTTAACAAGATGTTTTAATACTCTAATAAACTTCATCATTTCTCTTCTTTCTGCATTTTTTGTAGATATTTTTATGTTGAGCTTTTTTCTTCACCAAAGAGCATTTAATTTTTTTTTCTATGATAGTAAGTAAGAGGGAGAAAGCTATTTAAGTTCCCAATCAATGCTTTCTCGCTAATATTGGAGGTTAAATAAATAATTTAAAATCACAGATGGAATACTTACAATTAAAATTACAGATATAGCAAGACATAAAAGTTTCTCTTAAAAAGCAGCAAATAAAAGAATCACAGCTGTTTTTAAAAGCTGTTTAAGAAGAAACATGAAATCAACTTGATTGATAATATTTCATGTCCCTTGAACATCTGTTAAAAGCCTTTCTTTCATTTTTTGGTAATGTAGGGGAGGCAAAATAATTTCCCTCAACTCTGCTGTGTTCTTGGCTGAGACCTGCTCCCATACTCACCCTCACCCCTCATGACAAAAAACATATTAACAGGAGAAAAGTAAGTAGAAGTTTAATAACATGCCTACCTCCTGTATACATAGAAGAGACCCAAGAAAGCTAATTGACCCAAGTGAGCGTGCTCAGTTCAGTCTGACTCTTTGCGACTCTATGGACTGTGTAGCCCACCAGGCTTCTCTGTCCATGGGATTTTCCAGGGGAAAATACTGGAGTGGGTTGCTATGCCCTCCAGGTGATCTTCCTGACCCAGGGGTCAAACCCACAGCTCCCGAGTCTCCTGCTTTGCAGGCAGATTCTTTACCACTGAGCTACCAAGGAAGACACAGTTGACCCAAGCCACCAGCTTAAATACTATCACCAGGGGTAGTGGTGGGGGCGGTGGTCAGTTATAGGAGGATACCAGGAAAAGTGCAGAAAACAAGGGCAGAGTGGCATACAAAAAAGTTATGCTTTCTCCATTGATACAGGTTTCCAGAGATTTAGTCATCCTCCTCTTCAGAGGTCAAGAGAGGGAGACACTCTAGCAAATGGAGCTTTCCCTTATAAATGTAAATGTCTCTTACAAAAGAGTAACTTCTTATTTGGTTTTCAAAGCTTTTCCTACATCTGCTATTTCTTAATATGAGTTTTTTGGATTGAGACTATATCTGTTTCATTTTTTAATGAAATGCACATAGTAAGATGTTCAATAAATAGCAACAGGTTTATTAACTTTGACATGAGGTGTCAGTGTGGTATGGCTTTGTAACTCTCAGCTTAAATTCTTTCTTATTTAATAGTATATTGGAGCCGTTCCCTTCTCCAGGGTATCTTCCAAACCCAGGGACTGAACCCAGGTCTCCCTCATTGCAGGCAGATTCTTTACCAGCTGACCCACTAGGGAAGCCCTATATTGTAGCAGGAGGATTTAAAGTTACTGTTAGGACTGCGACATAATACAGTTGAACTACTAAGGGAATTAGAGGTCTTACTAGGGAGACAGAGAGTTGGACTGAAAGTGACTAACTCTCTGCACCTAAAACTTGGACTTGCATCCAAGCCACTTGGGAATCTTGAGAAACTGTGGCTTCTGATTCTGTAGGTCCAGCATGGGACCCAAAAGTCTGTATTTCTAGCAATCTTCTAGGCAAAACCTTGAGTGCAAGTCCGACACATTTGATCCTTTAATAGAGAATTTAAATGTTGAATAAGTGGGAGACTCCCTCTCCAGGACACATTGCTATCTGAATTAAAAGCTGTAGGAGGCATTTCCATGAGTTTATTTTGCTTGTAATTATTCAGTGTGCTGAGAAAACCTAGTACTGAACTCTGGAGAGGAAGTTCGTGATGGGGCAACGGTTTCCCTTTGTGTATTAAACACAGAACCTTTACATATTTAGGAAGCCATCACTGTGAAAAAATGCTCACATAAAAGAAGGCCCTTTGATTTCAGTTCAAGGGCAAGCCATCTGGCCCTGTTCTTACATAGTAATCAGGCTAATAGTGCCAGTGGCTTCATTGGAGAAAGCATAGAATGGCACTTTAAAATCTGTTCAAGGGCCTATTTTTAGATTCTGGCAGCTCAGGAAGGCATATTTACTTCATGTTTAATGCAACCTTCCACTTCAAACTAAAAACATTGCTTTTCCTCTACTGAGTTTGTATCAAGTCTCCTAAGAAACACTGCCAGCTTTGCACATCCCTATTCTCTAAGATGATTAACTGTTTAAAATTGAAAAGCTTGGAAAATACAAATCCTGCCATAGTCCCCTGGTGGGGTAAAAAGACAACTCAAAACGTTTCCAGATGGTTTAGGCATTATGTTCTATATGTCCTGGGAGCAAGGGGTGGGGGATCCTACACTGGATGAGTTGGTGAAAAGTCATTTGGAGGAATATTTAGCAGCTTCCTTTTCAGAAGCTTCTGCAACCCTCTGCCTAGTTCCTAGGGTACCAGTGCATCAGTGAGATTCTGCTAAACAGCTGTTCAGCTCCGGTAAGGTCTGCCTTAGCAGAAGGCTGAGATAACTCAAGTTATCTCTTGTTTTTAAACCATTTTACACTCCTAATCTATTTGGCAATCCCCAAAATGTTTTCTTACCCTGACAGTTTAGAATTTGAGAGCAAGTTGTATCTGTTGATCCAAATCAATAAACCTTATTGCATGAGTAGAGTACTGTTAAACCTGTATTGGTAGTATTGAGTTTTTACAGAAAAGAGTCTTGAACTGCCAGATTTCTTAGCATATCATATTCTACCTGGAGTCATTTTATTCCCGCCTGTGCATAGTAACTTCTCTTTCTGACAATCCTTGAAAGTGCATCCTGCACCTTTTAAAAAGAGAGACATTCAAGTTACTGCTTATTTCTAGCTTTCAGTCACAAAATACATAAAAATTGTGTTGCTTCAAAATAGAGTGAGGGTATGGATTTTGAGCAGGTGTCAGACTGTTTATAAGGTTTTCCAGTTTGAGCAAGCCAAGGCCCTTTCAGCATCTAGGACATCTTACTCCCAAGTTACACTTGTCCTCTGTTGAATATACATATTTAACCTTTAAATAACAATTTGTGTTCTCAAAGGGTTTCATGAACATTAATTAGCATTACAGCCTGCCTGTGAGATGGGTCAATATTATTATCACTGTTTTATAAATCAGAAAAGTCGGATGGCAGAAGCTGAATGATTTGAATGAGGAAATATAACATGTCAAAGTCAACCAGGAATGGATTCCTAGCACCAGCCTGGGAGATCATACCACATATCGCACTCTGAGCATCCGTGCCCCTGCACCCAGTGCTCAGAGGACATATGAGGTTATTAAATGCAAGGATAGTTTTGTTTAAGTAGTGAAGAGACAGATTATTAGAGAGTTTGGTTGATTACTACATGAGGTAGGTGTACCACATGCAAGCACGCTGCATTTCAGGGAGAACTGACTGAAACTGGAATCATGGACTTTTTGACACTCATCTCTTGTGACAATCTCCTGGCAAGCTTTTTTTTTTTTTTTTTAAAACAGCAAGTTCTTTTTCTTAAGCATCTACTCTGTGTGTAGATGATCTTAGAATCTACAAATGTCATTGCTAAGATGTCTTTGAGAAGGTACTATCATTCCCAACTTGAGAATTTAAAAAACTAAGCTTAATGGGTTAAATTTCCTTGTCCAGATCACTTGTCTGATTGAAGTGAGGCTTAGATTCAAACCTGACTTTGTGAGTGGTTGTTTACCTGTGGTACCCAGACATGCCGATGATGACGTTGTTGATGGAGAGAGTGAAGTTTGTAGGCATGCTCCCCAGTGTTGACTTCTCTCTCTCTTGTTCTTATGAGAGGCTCAGGTGGAGGAATAGACAGGAAGCATATCATGTTTAGGAACCCTGTGAAGATTAAGAGCGTAAATATTAGTTAAGAGAATAAGTATTCAGTACATTTTCAAAAGGCCAAAATAAGGAGGCAAATGGACTGCTGTGCTGATCAGACCGTGCTTGGAGTGCGGTTGGTTACTATATTTGAAGAGGACTAAAATCCAGTGGAACAATGTTTAGAGGTGAAGAACTGGTGTGCCAGTAGGATCTGTTTAGGCTGCACTGCAGCAGACTTAGTCATAGTCATCATTCATGTGAAAGGATGTTGTGTGGAATAAGGAATCTCATCTGTATTTGGCACTAGAACACAAGATATTAGAACAAACACCAGCAGTTAAGAGTTAAAGGGCCAAAGACTAGCAGAGAAAATTTTTCTGACTCAGATCTGTTCAAGAAATAAATCAGTTAGCCAGGAAGCTACCTAATCCTAATCATTAAAGTTTCATTAGTCTGGTTGAGTGGGAGGAGCATGCCTTTGGAGTCTGACTTGCTGGAGTTTGAATCTCAACTCTACCATCTTCTCTGATGCTATCTTGTTCCTAAAGAATCGAATAACAATAGGGTCTATTCTATGTTAAATTTACTGGAGTTCTTCATGGCCAACAGGAGCACCTAGTAAACATTTAATGTCAGTTTCTCAGTTTACATGGATTGAGGCTTAGACGAGGTATGTTCTAAAGAGCTGGACGACCTTTGATTTCTAAATCGGGGCAGCCATTAATCAGGGGAATGAATTTTGTAAATAGTGATATTTCATAAAGGAAAGTACAAATGAGTTGAAAGTTTGTTCCGAAGCTTTTGCAACATAACCTGGAAAGTATTACTTAAGTGTAAAGGAAGAAAGAGAAAATTCAGATTTTTAGTGTATTAAAAAGCATTTATTCCTTAATCCTGTATTAAGATGTTCTAAAGGTTTCACACAAAAGTTGTTATTAAGATGACTTTATACATATTTATATATTACAATGACATATACACATGGAGAAAATTATTCAGCCATAAAAAGAAACACATTTGAGTCAGTTTTAATGAAGTGGATGTATCTGGAGCCTATTAAGCAGAGTGAAGTAAGACAGAAAGACAAGTACTGTATATTAGTGCATATATATGGGATTTAGAAAGATGGTACTGACGATCCTACATGGAGGGCAGCAAGGAGACAGATGTAAATAATAGACTTTTGGACTCAGTGGGAGAAGGCGAGGGTGGGATGATTTGAAAGAATAGCATTGAAACATGTACATTACCATATGTAAAACAGATGGCCAGTGCAAGTTCAATGCATAAAGCAGGGCACCCAAAGCAGGTGCTCTGGGACAACCCAGAGAGATGGGGTGGGGAGGGAGGTGGGACGCAGGTTCAGAATGCGGGGGACACATGTATACCTATGGCCAATTCATGTTGATGTATGGCAAAACCCATCACAACGTTGTCAAGTAATTATCCTCCAATTAAAATAAATCAGTTAATTGAAAAAAAAGAATCGTAAAAAAAGATGACTATATTACAAGCACTTTTGTTTTACATATATTTCCCCTCCTTTATCAACCCTTTCAGTTGAGGCATAATAAGTAAATGAAATAAATGCTTGAATGCAGTATCTTAATTATGAATTTTCTCTGTGAGATGGCAAATTAAATCTAATAACTTTACACAACTGAATTAGCATATGTCAGTTATACTTATTATAGCAGTTTTGCACACATGACTAGATGTGTGAGTGGTGAGACTTAGGATATTGGTAGTGATTGAAAGGCCAAGTAAGAACAGGGATGGGCCCCATTAATTGCTGTAAGGCAGCCAAGAAATGCATCCAACATAATCTTTTCCTGGGGACATTACCAAGGGACAGCTTCTTGGTAGAAGTGCTCATCTAATGTGACAGGGGACATTTCCAACTAAAACTCTGTATTAGTAGGCTTGGGTTTTTTCCCTCTAAATCATAGGCAGCACAGTGGTTTAAAAGAGTTTGAAGGTGTCACCCTGCTTTCAGGAAAAAAAAAAAAAGAGGCATATGTTTTGGATATATACTCTATTTTGAGATTCATTAGCACCATTTAAAGACAACTTCATCTTAGAAGATGATTTCTGTCAAATCTTTCATGCCATTTTGGATCTAAATCTGGAACAGATTGAATTTTTGCATCCTATTTTTGTTCAAGGGAAGATTATGAAAGTTAGAACTACAGCTTTACTCATTTTAACCAAGAAGAGTTAAATTGTGAACAAGCAAGTTCTCTGACCATCTTACTCCCAATATTCTATGCTACTTAGAAGTAGTTACTTGTAAAACATGCCATGGGCCTTCCCTTTTCCACCACCTGACCCTCAGTCCTGCCTGATTCAGCACTCTTTTCTCCTCATTCCCTTACTGTAACACAGGAAATGTCTTTTATCCTAGTAAAGGCCCGTCCATCGCTGGTGTTTTGGGCCTCATTTCTTCTCAGATGCCTGTCTCCTTCCCTTTCTAATTTCCTCCCTTTGCCTCTTGCTTCCTTCTCTCAAAATCCATTAAGCAGTTTGGGGAGCACCTACTATGTGCTGTCCTGGCGTCTTCTGCATTTGGAGATGCTTCTTTGAGCTGCTGCTGCTGTTGCTGCTAAGTCGCTTCAGTCGTGTCTGACTCTGTGCGACCCCATAGATGGCACTCCCCCATCCCTGGGATTCTCCAGGCAAGAATACTGGAGTGGGTTGCCATTTCCTTCTCCAATGCATGAGCTAGAGGGTTTTAATTCTTTTATTCTCACAGAGGGGAGGAGTCATGGAAATCTCCTTTCTGTTTCTGGCATTAAATGCACCCCTTAGTAGCAGAAAGAAACCTACACTGGTTTCAGTTCTGTGCTTCCAAAAAAGGAACCTTCAGTTCCTAAAGGAAGGTTGTCATCTAGATGGTGTTGCCCACTTGGCAAATGAAGGTAGGAGTAGAGGATGAGAGGCATCGCCAGCAGAACTCACAACAGCTACAGTTAAAGCTTTGGAGGGAATACCAGGAGCACCTCCAGAAAGTGGAATGAAGTCCAGCTTGTTTTTATTATTACTTTCCAGGGAGCATAGTCTATGGGCTGTCTGTGATATTCAATCATTCCTAGTATTCATGGTGAAATATTTATTGAGTGATTACTGTGTGCCAGACATTCTCCCAGATGTGTTATGTATACTAATTAATTTTCATGATCACTACAATATTTTCTGCCTTTTACTGGTAGGAAAATTGGGATAAAGGAATACTGAATGATTTATGCTAGATCACAATAGGTAGAGCAGGATTCAAACCCAGAGAGTGAAGGACAGAGAAACTTGGTGTGCTGCACTTCATGAGGTCACAAAGAGTCGAACACAACTCAGTCACCGGATCCCATAGCCAGCCCTGTGGCAAGATTCTCCATAATCCTTTTAGGAAGACAATACCAAAAAGTCTGAACAAATAGTTTCCTGCCTTCCCTCAGGCAAGTATATTCAATGACTTTGGTACAATTTACTTAAGAGAACAAAGAGTGAAATTTATTCATCTGAATCTTATGAAAATAAAGTCCCAAAGTGGCAGAAACAAAGAATTCTTGGGTTCCATTTGGGGCTTTTTCCCGTATATACCCTTAACATATGTAGTCTTTTCCTCTTTGAAAATCTTTTCTCTCTTTATTCAAAATAGGCTCTGAAGTTTAATATTTTTTTTTAAAGATAGGGAGGGAAAAAGTAATTTATTCTAATACATCTATAGTTTTGTATTTCTGCATATAGATTATTAATCATCTAAAACGTATATTTCTGGGTGTGGTCTATACTAGGAATCAGATTTATTTTTCCTAAATGATGGACAGTTGTCCTAATAACAGTTGTTGAATGGTGTATCCTTTAACTACCTATTAAAATTACTAAATTGCTACCTTTAGTTTACCCAAATTCTGAATATATATAGGACTCTTTGTGGATTGTTTATTCTACTCTGTTAATCAATTTGTCTATTCTTATACTTTTACCATACAATTTAAGTTACTCCAGGAAATTTGATGTCTTCCTTTTCAAGCTTTTGTTAGCTAGTTTTATTCAACCACCATAGATATTTTAGGGTAAACCTATCAAGTTCCATTTTTTTAAGCTGATATGTTTCCTGGAATTGCATTGCATTTTAAAATAAATTATAATAAATTTAATTAATTAATCAGTTTTTAACTAACTTAGAAATTATTTTTTAAAGAATTGCTTATTCAGGATTATGATAGGTTGGGCAATTTATTCAGAGTTTGCTCTTATGTTCTTAAATTCTCTTTTAATAGTTGTATACATTTTTGTTAGGATTTTAAAGGTACATCATAATATTTATCACAAAGTTGGCATGATTATTTTGGAAAGTCAATTATACAGTTATTACAAACTCGTTGCAGTAAAAGAAGGCTTATTGCATTTTCTTACCACTTTGGACTTAGCATAATGTTTTGATGTAGAACTGAGTGATTTTATTTCCCTAAAATGTAGTTTGATTATTTTGCCTTACAAAAAAGGGCAAACAAATTATTTCAGGGATTCAGAAAGAAGAAAACATCTAATTTAAAACCACTCTTACTTTTCCTGATGGAGTTTTAAGAAACCCAACGTTCTAAAGCAATTTACTGAAATCCGAGTTTCCTGTTTTTTTTAAAAAACAAATTTACTAATCTGATGTCCTTCTTTGCTGTTATTAAAAACTTTAGATGGAAAAAGTGTGGTAAAAATAATGAAAGCAGTGATAATTTTAGATTATGTTTTATTCAAACCGTAGTATCTGTATGCTGCTGCTGCTGCAGCTAAGTCGCTTCAGTCGTGTCCGACTCAGTGCGACCCCATAGACGGCAGCCCACCAAGCTCCCCCATCCCCGGGATTCTCCAGGCAAGAACACTGGAGTGGGTTGCCATTTCCTTCTCCAATGCATGAAAGTGAAAAGTGAAAGTGAAGTCTCTCAGTCGTGTCCGACTCTCAGCAACCCCATGAACTGCAGCCCACCAGGCTCCTCCGTCCATGGGATTTTCCAGGCAAGAGTACCGGAGTGGGGTGCCATTACCTTCTGTATACTTTACCCCAAATTCTAGTATAGCATTATTCCATTGAGGATTACTGATTTCAATTGAACATTCAATTATTTTACTTGAAAAATACTAGCTCAAAACGTAAAAGTATCCTTGAATAATATTTAAGATTTATACCAAAAAGGACTTGATTTTCCTCCCTGATAGATCTTTTATCTACAGATCAGTTCAATTCAGTTGCTCAGTTGTGTCCAGCTCTTTGCAACCCCACGGACTGCAGCATGTCAGGCTTCTCTGTCCGTCAACAACTCCCGGAGCTTGCTCAAACTCTTGTCCATTGAGTCGGTGATGCCATCCAACAAACTCGTCCTCTGTTGTCCCCTTCTCCTCCTGCCATCAATCTTTCCCAGCTTCAGGGTCTTTTCCAATATGTCAGTTCTTCACATCAGGTGGCCAAAGTATTGGAGTTTCAGCTTTAGCATCAATCCTTCCAGTGAATATTCAGGACTGATTTGCTTTAGTATTGACTAGTTTCATCTGCCTGCAGTCCAAGGGACTCTCAAGAGTCTTCTCCAACACTGCAGTTCAAAAGCATCAATTCTTCAGTGCTCAGCTTTCTTTATGATCCAACTCTCACATCTATACATGGCTACTGGAAAGACCATCGCTTTGACAGATGGACCTTTTTCAGCAAAGTAATCTCTGCTTTTTAATATGCTGTCTCAGTTCAGTTCAGTCACAGCAGCAGCAGCAGGCGTGTCCAACTCTTTGTGACCCCATGAACCGCAGCACGCCAGGCCTCCATGTCCATCACCATCTCCTAGAGTACACTCAGACTCGAGTTCATCGAGTCGGTGATGCCATCCAGCCATCTCATCCTCGGTTGTCCCCTTCTCCTCCTGCCCCCAATTCCTCCCAGCATCAGAGTATTTTCCAATCAGTCAATTCTTCTCATGAGGTAGCCAAAGTACTGGAGTTTCAGCTTTAGCATCATTCCTTCCAAAGAAATCCCAGGGCTGATCTCCTTCAGAATGGACTGGTTGGATCTCCTTGCAGTCCAAGGGACTCTCAAGAGTCTTCTCCAACACCACAGTTCAAAAGCATCAATTCTTCGCCGCTCAGTCTTCTTCACAGTCCAACTCTCACATCCATCCATGACCACTGGAAAAACCATAGCCTTGACTAGACGGACCTTAGTCAGCAAAGTAATATCTCTGCTTTTGAATATGCTATCTAGGTTGGTCATAACTTTCCTTCCAAGGAGTAAGTGTCTTTTAATTTCATGGCTGCAGTCACCATCGGCAGTGATTTTGGAGCCCCCCAAAATAAAGTCTGACACTGTTTCCACTGTTTCCCCATCTATTGCCCATGAAGGGCTAGGTTGGTTGTATCTTTTCTTCCAAGGAGCAAAGTGAAAGTGAAAGTGAAGTCACTCAGTCACGTCCAACTCTTTGTGACCCCGTGGACTATAGCCCGCCAGGCTCCTCCGTCCATGGGATTCTCCAGGCAAGAATCCTGGAGTGGGTTGCCATTTCCTTCTCCAGGGGATCTTCCCGACCCAGGGATCGAACCCAGGTCTCCCACGTTGCAGGCAGACGCTTTAACCTCTGAGCCACCAGGAAAGCCTTATCTTTTCTTCCAAGGAGCAAGCATCTTTTAATTGCATGGCTGAAGTCATCATCCACAGTGATTTTGGAGCTCAAGAAAATAAAGTCTGTCACTGTTTCCATTGTTTCCCCATCTGTTTTCCATGAAGTGATGGGACTGTATGCCATGATCTTCATTTTTTGAATGTTGAGTTTTAAGCTCTCTTACTCTCCTCTTTCACTTTCATCAAGAGGCTCTTTAGTTCCTCCTCTCTTATCTATAGATAATTCTGTGTTTATATCATTCCTTGCCTTGTTGGGACATTTATTAAAAATTAACATTTAATCAGAGATACATTTTTCTATATCTTTTCTTTCAAGCTGCTTATTTAAATAATGTATCATGTATAAGAATATATTTAATGTTTTCACATAATTGTTCTTCTTTGACCTTCACACCAATATTGTATATTTGAAAGGCAATGGTTTATTCTCACCATTTAATGGGTAACAAGATTGACACAAATAAAATTGCTTGCTCACTATCACATAGCTTACTAAAAGATTACCAATCCAATGGTCTTTCTTGTAAAATCAACTCCTTCCCAATATTCCTTTTTAAAAAGCCATGAAACTACCTCTCAAGATTCCTGTCTTTGTTTTGTTTGGTTTTAGTTTGTATGTTATTTCTCATTACATTTTCTACAAGTGCCAGTTTTGGAGCAGAGCTGTGAGGACACCATAAGAAGGATCTTGAGGGGTGATAGAAAAGCCACACAGCAATTATAGTGTGGATCTCAGAATAATACAGAAGGAATAAATTACAAAGCTGCAATCAAGTTAGATCTAAATTCAGGTGATGTGAATATAGCAATATTGTACCTTCTCTATGTAATTGCAATTACTTTCAAGTTTATTTTGTCATCAAACAAGCAATTTTTCAATCAGTGCAGCTTCTGCAGATCAGCAGTCTGGTATATGAACTATTGAATTCATTTATCAGGCACTACTTAATGCTTAGCCCCACCCTTCCAAAAAAACAAAAGGATCAAGAAGTTTGAGGAAGAATTACATGGAAAGCAAACGTTTGGAGGAAAAGCGTTATGTCACATTTTATCACATAATATCACAGTGGTTCTCATTCTCAAAAAAACAAAAGTTTAAAGTTGAGAAGAGTAGAATAAATCTTTTAGTGTCATACACGATATTATTATATAGAGAAAGTATTTGTCAAAATGCACAAAAAGTGTATTTTATGCTTGGTTAATTTTTTTTTCTTTCAGATAACTTATATAAACATACATAGAAACTATTTGCTTTGACAAAGAAGATATTTAAGCAAAGCAGAGTGCCTCACATTTCATGTCCTTTACACAAATGACAGACAGTCCCATGGGACTCACTCCCAACTTGTCAAAGCACTTTTCTCTTCAACTTAGGAAACTTTCTCAACTTACGGTACCAAAGAGCTACTCCCATTTATTCTAAATTCTGTGGTAGGAAAAATCTATTTATTTTTTCTAAGATAACATATTTATTTTTTTCTTCATTAAAAACATTATCATTTAATCAGATTTTGTCATCCTTAATTACCCAACACTAGTCATAGTTAGTTAAATTCAAAATCTGCTAGGAAGTTTCTTTGCCAAAATAAATTTACAATCTAACTTTGGATAGGAAAGGAGTAAAAATAAGTAAATAGCTAATTAGCTAAATGAATGACTCTCTAATTGACAAAGGAATAAATTAGAAAACCAAGTATTATAGTAAACACCAAACTGGGTGATACAGTGAGCTCTGTCATACCTTGCAAAAAAAGAGTCAGGCTGTCCTGGAATTACCAGAAGATACATTTGTGTGGTAGACATTTAGCTAGATTTAAAAAGATGTATAGTGTTTGAATTGGCAAGGGTGTGCAGAAAGGGCAACTTCAGGTGATAGAGAATAGTGATTTTTCAAATTGTTTTTTTCCTGTTTGCAGAAATTTTTTTCAAATAAGCTGTTCCTTTACAGCTTAATATATAATAATACAAAGCAGAGCTGCTCTGATTGAAGTACGGAGAGAAATTGGCTCCAGAGTCCTGTGAAATTTGTCCTCTTGGTTTCTCCTGGAGTTCTGATTTAGGCATATTCAAAATTATACACTTATATTTCATCTTTTCTGTATATTCTGTGGCATCTTTGAGTATTACTCCCTGTTTCCATAATGGAGATGTTTACAGTAATCCAAACTTGAACCAGGGTCCAAGCAGTAAAAGGGAGGAAACAAAAGGATAATTAGGAAGTGGTTGTAAAAGGAATAAATACAACATGTTGAAAGGGATTGCTGGGAAGAGGAAGAGAAGAATCTGCAACATTGCTGAAGTAATGAGTGTATACATCAGGAAGAAAATCAGTGGTATTAGGCAGAGAACTAGAAAGTCAGGAAAAGAAACTATATTTGTTTCTTTTAGCATGTATGTTTTATTCATTTTTTCCCTTTCACTTTATCACTGTGCTGAGATAGGCTTTAAAGCAGAGACTTAAAGACCAGATTTATTCTAGTAGGATCTTTAAGTCTCTGTCTTTTCTGAAAATCTGGAATCTACTCAGAGGCGTGTGATTACAGGGAGCCCTGGTCCTGCATTCCTTACAGCACAGTGTGAAAGCGTTAGTCGCTCAGTCGTGTCTGACTCTTTGCAACCCACGAACCCCGCCAGACTCCTCTATCCATGGAATTCTCCAGGCAACAGTACTGGAGTGGGGACCATCTCCAGGGGATCTTCCAGGCCCAGGGATCGAACCTGGGTCCCCTGCATTGCTGGCAGATTCTTTACCATCTGTGCCACCAGGGAAGCCATTTACACCGTACCAGCGACTGAAGATAGAGTGAAACTATGACATACTCTTAGTCTTCAGAAAACTCCCAAATTTGTGATAGAGACATATATTTAGATGAATAAACTAATATAAAATTAAAACTGAGTCAAATCGTGGGGAAGAATGGTGCCTGGTACCAGGGGAATATATACCAGGCGAATATATACCAGGCCTGATCTTTTCAGAGAAGGTATCCATGAGGCAGTGATATTTAAACTGATAGCAGGAAAGCATGTGCAAAGGCAATAAAGAGAGAAAGGAAACCAGTAGGACTAGAGCATAGAGGGTAGGAGGTAAGAGAGAAAGCTGGAGAGGAATGCATGATCATTCTAAGAGCATTGGCTGTCATCGATGGGGAAAAGGAGGGTCACATGATCATATATGCATCTTGGAAAGCTGACTCATGTTGCATCATAGAGAACCATTTGGAGAGTGGTGAGATGAGACATAGTCAGAAAGGTGATTAGTACAGAAATACAGAGAAAGTTCTTGGTATCTTGGACCGGAGTGGCCATCCTGAAGATAGAAAGAAGAGAATAAACATTCAGGTGATAGTTGGGAGATGGAAGAGACTGAAATTGGTGATGAGGGTTAAAGGAGAGCAATGATAGATTAATGATATATTAAGGATAATAACTCTTGACGTGGCATCATTATTGCAAGAATCACTTTTCCAATTTAATATTTGGTTTTAAGTTTTATTTATGGAGTTTTGATATGGTGATGTTTTACAGTTAATATAATACTACATATAATTTTTATTTGTGTTTTTGCTTGTGGTTTTGTTTTTGCTTAAGGATTTATCCATGTGCTTAGAAAATGTAAATGCTTACCTACATTTTTCTGATTCTTCTACAGTATTTTTTCTTGTTTTAAGGGATGACACTAGTAGGATTTAGATCTTTAATACATCTGAAATACAGACATATGTACACACATACACGTATATAATGTATTCAGTATAAGACGTGAGGTAGGTGAGGATCTAAATTTATTTTTCCTTGTAAATAGCTAATTGTTCTATAACTCATATATTAAATTGTGATTCCAAGTCATTTACCTTTTTATGAAGTATTTTTTATAATGAATGTGCCACTGAGATTAGCCCTACAAAATACTAAAAAAAATAGACATAATATTCATTAAATAAGTGATCTATTTTCTTAAATAACCCTATAAAAATTATGTAGAAAATATTTTAAATGCCCTTCAGTATTGGGAGGAATAGCATTGAATAGTCGTGAAAACAAACCTCAATGCTAGTGGGATTTGGAGTGTATAATTTTGCTTATTTATAAAATAATCTTTTTAAGTCATTGCTTATACTAAGCATAGTTGTATTGCTCAGCTCTCATCTGTTTTCTTCTTGGAATTCTACCTTTGCTTCTTAGGACTAAAAAGTCACTTATCTGTTCAGACAAGATGACTTTTTAAAAAAACTCCTTTTAACCTAGCTTGAAAGATAACTCTGCAACTTGAAACCCAAATTATCCTTTCTGTTTTACTAAAGCTAATGAGTGTACTATGACACTAACTGGATCTCATGAAATAATTTTATCAATCCCTAAAACAAATTACATTTTTCTGTTGTGTCAACTTGACATATGTGATACAAAAATGCCATATACCCAGTCTCCAGTAAGGAAATATCAGTGTAATTAAAAAGGTCAAAATGACTCAAATCATTGTCTTTTCATTTCCAGAAAACTTGACTTTTAAAAGATGATGCTTTACTTATTTTTAGTTTAGCACCATCTTGGAAACACCTACCTGTTAATTAGAGCTGTGATTCCCTTCCATTCCTGCAGCAGTGCTGAGCCCATGCAGAAGTCTACAGCACTATAATTAGGAATTTTCTTCCAAGAAAAACATTATAATAGACATCCTGCCATGCTTATTTTATTTTAATTGGATGTTTAGCTCTAGGGATCTTCATAATTTTTCATAAAACTTTAATGTTAATAAAATCAGCTGGAAGGAAGCACTACTTATCTCCTTGATTATACCATAAGGAGTAGAATCTTAATTTGAGCCTTTCTTTTCTTTTCTTTTTTTTTAAGCTAATGAGAGCAAAGAGTTTTAAGTGAATCAACACAATGCATCACCAAGTACTGCTTATGACCCATGTGAAAGAAAAATCACACATGACAGAGTTAAGCAGGGCAGGAAGACCTTATTCAAAACTGTTGCAATAGAGGAGAGAGACTGAATTCAACTACCTCTGAAACACAAGGCAGGAGAGTTTGTAAGTGCTGGGATGAGGTCATGAAAAGTTCTAGAGGACTTTAGCATGGACACTGGTCAGTGATATCAGAACATCTGTGTTTGCTAATTGGTGCTTATGGAAGTAAGCCTCCTACCTTCCCCTTAAGATAGGGACATAGGATTTGTCTTTCTGGATGATTATATTTCAAAGGGCTGCTGCTAAGTCGCTTCAGTCGTGTCCGACTTTGTATGACCCCATAGATGGCAGCCCACCAGGCTCCCCCGTCCCTGGGATTCTCCAGGCAAGAACACTGGAGTGGGTTGCCATTTCCTTCTCCAATGCATGAAAGTGAAAAGTGAAAGTGAAGTTGCTCAGTCATGTCCGACTCTTCATGACCCCATGGACTGCAGCCTACCAGGCTCCTCCGTCCATGGGACTTTCCAGGCTAGAGTACTGGAGTGGGGGTGCCATTGCCTTCAAAGGGCTACTTGATTTCAAAGGGATACCACCTACTTGATAAAGAGTCCTGGGTTATAAAACTGGCAAGAGGCTGAAAGATTTATTACTCAAAGGAGCAGACACAGCATTTACAATCACAAGTTTTCTAAAGTGAATGTTCCAAGAGAAGAGAGGTAAGCGATCTTTAAATCAGGTAGAAACATGTCCAGAGTTTGGTCACCCGCTGATGATCTACTAGATTGTAGCTGATGATCTGGAAACTGATCTAAAAGTACAAGTCTTTTCTTATAGACAAAGTATATACAATTTTAAAGTCTTTACACTTTATGTATATGAAAGGCTCCTCATGAGTAACCTATCAAATTAAATGTTAGCATATAGCAGGAAAATCTTTGAGTCTGCTTTAAAGTACCAGAAATTTCACTGTCTAGAGTTTACAGAATAATAATAATAAAGATACCCATTGATGCCAGACACTATTTTAAGCATGTTTTATATAATGCACACAACAGTCCAGGAGCTCTTCTTTTCCCAGAAGTTGTAATTTGTCCGGGGTCGGGTGGGGAATGGAGGAGCAGATCTCAAAGCCAGGGCCATGACTCCAGAGCCAGGATCTTGGCTCAAAATAGACATGCATGAGCACAAGCTGAAAGAATGAAAGAGAAATAAGCAGGAGAATTTCATTTTTCTTTCCTTTAAGTAACTGAAATGTACCCCCAATCCAGTTCTAACTCCACCCACTTTAACCTTAGTTGTGTCCTATTTCTTGAAAGGAAGACTGCTGTGTCTCCATGCAGGCGTCAAAGACCTTCTTCCAGCTGTTCTTTCATTCCCATTTTCCGTGGTCTCTCAGCAGCATTTCATTTACTTGTGCAGGAATTGTTGATGTGACTGACAGACGCCAGCCTGACTTAGACTCGGTTTGGACTCTTACAATCATTTCACATTCCAGTGGCACAAAGCAGGAAAGATGATGGGTATCCTTCACCTTTCACCCTGCTTGGGTGACTACATCAATTATGAAGAGTAAAAAGATGTATGACCACCATCAGTTATGGTCTAAATATTGGAGTGCAAGTGAGTAGTTAGTTTAGTTCAGTTCAGTTCAGTCACTCAGCCGTGTCCGACTCTTTGCAACCCCATGAATCGCAGCACACCAGGCCTCCCTGTCCATCACCAGCTCCCGGAGTTCACTCAGACTCACGTGCATTGAGTCAGTGATGCCATCCAGCCATCTCATCCTCTGTCGTCCCCTTCTCCTCCTGCCCCCAATCTCTCCCAGCATCAGAGTCTTTTCCAATGAGTCAACTCTTCGCAAAGTACTGGTGTTTCAGCTTCAGCATCATTCCTCCCAAAGAAATCCCAGGGCTGCTCTCCTTCAGAATGGACTGGTTGGATCTCCTTGCAGTCCAAGGGACTCTCAAGAGTCTTCTCCGACACCACAGTTCAAAAGCATCAATTCTTCGCCGCTCAGCCTTCTTCACAGTCCAACTCTCACATCCATACATGGGACCACAGGAAAAACCATAGCCTTGACTAGACAGACCTTAGTCAGCAAAGCGAGATATAAAAGCTTTAAGTTCAGTTCAGTTCAGTTCAGTCGCTCAGTTGTGTCCGACTCTTTGCGACCCCAGGAATCGCAGCACGCCAGGCCTCCCTGTCCATCACCATCTCCTGGAGTTCACTCAGACTCATATCCATCTAGTCCGTGATGCCATCCAGCCATCTCATCCTCTGTCATCCCAAATCTTGTACAACAAAGATGTGTGAAGACTTCTGTTACATTGCATTTTTAAACTTAAAGAAACATTCAAAAGCCTGAGAAATAATGCAGAATGCTGAAAATTTTCCTTTAGAGAATCAGAGTTCTTAGAGTAAATGTTTTGATACCTGTTTTGGTTACCAACTAGTTTGGGAGTGAATATGTGAATTTATTAAAAATTAATTATAAATATTTTATTAACTACTCTACCCAGGAGACCCCTGGGAGCAGGTTATCTAGAAAGGCATATAAAGTCAAGTAAAATAATAGGTACCAAATGGCATAATTAATAACTTGTCAAAATTAGACAGCTGTTTATGAGTTTATATATTTTAGAGCTTGTCTCCCCCAGTAGGCAGTCAACTCCATGAGGGCAGGGACTAGGCTTCTTTGTTGCTCTACCATAGCAACTGACATATTGTAGAAACAAAATGAATATTTTTAGATGAATGAATGTGTCATTCATTCTACAATTATGAGAGGCAGACAAAATGACGGAAGGGATTACATCAGGAATGGTTTGGTCAGGGAAAGTTACTGAAATTGTCATACTTTCATAGATCTGTTATCTTTCTCGTGTTTTCAAAAGCTTTATTAACTGGACTCTACTAGGTTTCCCGAACATATGCTATGCAGATAACATTGTACCATATTCTTCTACCCAATTTATCCAATAAGACTGTACTCTATAATGTACGGACAGCCTAAGTCAACTTTCTACATAATGAATATTAAATATCCATTCTTTAATCTTGAGAAATAATATCATATTTTCATTTCAGAGTATATTTAAACATAGACCCACTGATGTTAAACATAGACCTACTAACATAAACCAGTTAATGTTAAATTGCATGATGCCTTCCTTTTATTTGTTGGAAGGTCATCAACTTATAGCTTCTTACAAATGGTGCTCCAGATTACCCTGAAGTTACTTCCCTGGTGCTCAGATGGTAAAGCATCTTCCTACAATGCGGGAGACCCAGGTTCAGTCCTTGGGTTGGGAAGATCCTCTGGAGAAGGAAATAGCAACCCAGGCCAGTACTCTTGCCTGGAAAATCCCATGGACAGAGGAGCATGGTAGGCTACAGTCCATGGGGTCGCAAAGAGTCAGACATGACTGAGCGACTTCACTTTCACTTTCTTTATTTGAGGAACATTAATAATGATCACTAAAAATGGTCTTGTAGCCTAAGTTCATAATTATAGAAGTGCATGTCATTCTCTAAGTAAAATATCATGTCTGCTCCATTCTTGTACCTTCTACCTTATTGGATAATATGATGTTCATTCAAATTAATAACCTTATGATCAGTCTTTTGGGCTTCCCTCGTGGTTCAGATGGTAAAAAATCTGCGTCCAATGCAGGAGACCTGGGTTTGATCCCTGGGTTGGGAAGATCCACTAGAGAAGGAAATGGCAACCCACTCCAGTAGTCTTGCCTGGAAAATCCCATGGACAGAGGCAATCCCTCCTACCTGGAGGGCTACAGTCCATGGTGTCACAGTCAGATACGACTGAGCAACTGACACGTTCATATTCAGTCTTTCATGAGGGTAAATAATTGGTAGCTTGAATTGCAGGAGAATGGAAATAACAACCATGGAAGCAACAACAAAAGTCTTTAACTGTAGCTTTAGCATCTTTATAGTTAAAGAGGAAACAACTTGGGCTTTCACAGCTTTCATAACTGGAATAAAATTCATGAGCTAGAAAATAGACTACTTTCTTTTTTTTTATTTGGAAAGCAAGGTATAATTTTATGCATGATCAGTTCCAGCATATAGTTAATATGTTTCCTTCAGAGGATAAGATTCATTAATTGTGTTCATGTCTTTCAAAATTGCATGCAACGACTATCTTTCCGTTTGTTTTTCAGAGGTCTTGAAAGTCTAGTTTGGAAGTGATAACTTCCTTCTTTCCCATTGTCTCATATAAGTTATTGTGTGGTAATTAAATCACCAGTGAAGGGCATAGTTAAGTTATATTGGTATGAGATCAAGAAAGAATATGTGTAGGTTTGCAAAGAGGCAGCTTGAAAATTTCTTCAAAATGCTTCTTTGCTCGTCACTGTAATAAATTGTGAATAGAATAAAAGCTTTAAGGTAATATTGAATGCAAACAATTTACTTAACTATTTACCAGATTTTAAAATATCTACAAGGGAAGTAAAGTGTATAGGTTTCAACAATCATCTGCTATTATCTTAACTATAATATCAGGAAGCATTTGTATGATCACTGCCTGAATGTGTGTATGTCAGGCTAAATCTAGCAAACTGATATGCAATCAAGTTCAGTTATCATTAATTTTATTTCCTTCTCCAGGAGATCTTCCCGACCCAGGGATCAAACCCAGGTCTCCCACATTGTAGGCAGACGCTTACCCTCTGAGCCACCAAGGAAGCCCATATTTAATCATAGTATTACTTTATTTCTAACAGGTTAATTTTAATTAAGGTATATGGATTTATTTAAACTAACGATTATGTGCCATAATATTATAAACTGAAATCTTATGAACTTGGTGATTGTTTTTTTTATTTTAAATCCCTTTGAAGTTTGCCTATAAGGGCATGTGTCCAGAATATACCCTGCTGGGAAATCTGTATCACTTGATGATTTTCTATGTTGTCTGAAAGTATTTTTAAACTGTTGCAAATATATACTGCTGAGAAAACTTCATCACAACTAGGAGTATCTGGAAGCTATTTTCTGTGTTGTCTGACAGGTTGTTTTTTCTTAAACTAAAATAGCTAACAAAATTAAATGTAACAGAAAAAATAGTACCAGTTTTAATGGTACAGATTGCCCATATGAGATTGTTTAGGATTTCAACCAAAATTAAACTAGCTAATTAAACAGAGGCAAATCATACAGAGCATTAATACAGAGCTAAAATTAAAACACATCCACTTACCAGATTGTTGTTGACAGGATTCCTTTGGTTGCAAGTGACAGAACCACAGCTAACCTACCTGAATGAGAGATGAAACTACTGTCCTAGGACACTAGGAAGTCTGGGGGTAATCTTAGGTACAGCTCAGCATGTGTTCAGCGTTTTCAACAGTGCTGTCTTTCTTGTATTGCTTCTCTGCCCTTGTCTGGGTACAAGGTCTGAGCCTGTAGCCAAAGGGAAAGATTTTTTTGCTCATACCCAGGAATGAAACTAATCTGCCGGCAAAGTCAAGAGTCGGCCTGAAATGCAGGAGACCCAGGTTTCATCCCTGGGTCAGGAAGATCCCCTGGAGAAGGGAATGAATGCCAACGCACTCCAGTATTCTTGCCTGGAGAACTCCATAGACAGAGGAGCCTGGCAGGCTACAATCCCCATGGTGTCGCAAAGAGTCAGACATGACTGAGCCGTTCACACTTTTCACTTACTACATGCTAATTGGCCAGATTGTGATTTGTAATTGACCAGATTTCCTGTTTAGGAAAGGTGAGGCTCATGTGGAATAAAAGGAAAAGATTTTTTTACCGTCTTTATCATTTTCAAGGGTACAGTTTAGTGATGTCAGCTATATTCACATTGTTGTGCAACAACAGAACTTTTTCATCTTTCAAAACTGAAACTCAGTACCCACAGAACACTTCATTTCCCCCTGCCCCAGCCTCTGGAAACTACCATTCTAGTTTCTGTCTCTGTAAGTGTGACTACTTTATAGATCTCATAAAAGTAGAATCATAGTATTTGTCTTTTTGTAACTAGCTGATTTCACTTAGTGTAATGTCTTCAAGGTTCATCTATGTTGTGGCATGTGACAAAATTTCAAAAGGAGAAGACATTTTATGATTTTTTTTTCTTACTTTAAAAAGATAGTCAAGAACACAAATGCCCTCAGGCAACTTTAAATTCCTAAAACAAACATAAAGAAACTTTATGGGACTGAAAATTACTGGAAAATGCACTGCTCACTTAACATTTTTCAAGTGTATTCAAAACACTGGGTTTACCAAGTAAACAAAGGCAAAGTCACAGTTTTGGACCCACAACCTTTGAACTACAAGTTTTAACACCTTCTTCTAAGTAGACTTTGGGATGACTTTTTTTAATGATATGATTTTTAATTTTTGCACATATATTTATTAAATCTTTTATTTTCAGATAATTATTGATAGCAGCTAAAAAATAATGCAAGGAAATCCCATGGATTTGTTAAAGCAGTTTCTCCCAGTGGCAAAATCTTGCAAAACTATAGACATATCCTAGCCAGGATATTGGCATTCATATATTCCAGTGATCTTATTTAGATTTCCTAAGTTTTACTTATGTTTACACATGCAGTTTCACGCAATTTTATTACTTATGTACATTGAATTTTTTTAACTAGAATTTGTGGATTAGATGTGGCTATTGCCAAGGTACTATTATTTTATAAATCTTTAGTGGCAAAATATGTAATGCTCTCAATTTTATGTGACAAGCATGAAGACGGGTATATCTTATCATATTTAGTTCTTTGCTGTCAAATTCCAAAACTTTTTCAAACTGTATACCTTTAACATTTCTTCATGCTATTTATAATTATAGAATGATATATGGGTGTTTATTTTTCCCAAGTTTATTTCTCCTTAATATTTAGAATTAGGTACTGTTTTCATTGTGTCATTATTATCAGAAAGGCAAGACATAGTTTAAGAACTTTACTGTTAATATGTGAAGATAATAATTGAGGAAAAGTAATAGTGTTAATTTAAAAATTCACTATTTTGCTCTAAACCTTTATATCTACTAGTCTTATAAAAGAAAAATCACTAGGTATTTGCATCAAGGGCACTAAGACTCTCCCTTTAGTTATGTACAACTGCATAACTAAATCATAGTAAAATGAATTAAAATATTTGCAAGGCAAATTTCCCAGCCCTTAGGTACCTAGTCACCATTATATTTTACATATCTTTAATGATTTATTGTTTCCTTGTTCACCTTCATGAATTATTCTGAGTCTGTACTTCCTCGAACAAGAATACCTTCTTTTCCCAAGTCTTCCTTAGTCTGATATGTAGGAAGAGATTTAAAGAGAATTTTCTAAATTAGAGAATCCTTTTCATGAAAAATGAAGTAGCCTAATGGGGACAAAAGAACTTATAATAATTTGAAATAGGTTCTTTATATAAATAAAGACATTTTCTCTTTCATAGAGAAAAAATAATTAAATTATTTTCTTAATAAAGAACACAAATCTTTCTGATAATGGCATGGCCTTTTATTTCCACTTCATTTCAACAAAGACCTCTTAAAGACAATTCAGTCTTTTAGTTTTTAGATGATGATCTGAAATTAAATGATGGCTGTACTGAGCATATTTGAGTTCTTTTCTAAGGAAAATGAGGCCATTCTCCTTTATTCATTCATTCAATACTTACACTGATGATAATAGATGTTAAAAAAAAAAGAAGTAAAACTATAGTAAAAATAATAGCTTACTCTTATTATAACTCTTATTAATAGCAGTTACTCTAAACAAAGTATTTTTCTAAGTCCTGAATTATTTCTCTTAAACCATCATAACTTTATTTATATTTCATTTTTTAGCTTTCTTAATTTCTTTTTCCCCTTTACTGAGCCTTTCACAGTGTTTATTCTTTATTTTTCTTATGATTTAATTTTCACATCTGAGTTTATTTTGTATAATATACAAAGATATTATATATATAACAAAGATATATAATAAAGATAGTTTATCTTTATTTCTTAGTTCTGTGAACTGACATTTCATCTCTACCATGACATCCCTAGATCTTATATTTCTAATTTGTTGTTTTCCAAGAGAGAGGAAAATTCTTCTTATGACTTTTAGAACTGTCCCATAATATTTTCCTCAGTTTCATGAATTCTTTTCTTGGTGGAGTGAGGCTATTTTTCATCTAGTCTTTTTCTCTTGCAGAGACTTTGAAACACAGAAACTTGCAGAAACACTGAAATCAGTCAGGACCCATTGATGTCAGTTGCTTCTGTGATTTTGTTAGTGTGAAATGATTTTTACTTTCAGTATAAGGTTGTGGAAGTACCATGAAATCAACTGAAAATTCTATAAGGAAAAGGAAATTCTGAATTATTTCAAACAAGCTAATATCATTTTAAATGTGTATTTTATACTTTTTTCTTAAAACAATTTTGCTGTATTCAAAATTTTGTGTGATAAGTAGCAAAAGTGACTGCTTATTCTAGTTTTGGTCATAATCTCATTACTCTCAGTAGACCCTTGGTTAAATCACTTAACCTTCTTGAACCTTGGTTTCCCAAAAATCCCCACAATACTTTATCTCTCTTATAGTAAAATGTTGAGGATTTTTATTAGCAGAAGGTTCCTCAATGATATGCTTGATACATTCAAGCACTGAGTGTATATGGCCAAATTATAACTGTTCCCAAGCATTTCCAGAAATGAACAAAGACGAGGCAAGCCTAAAGAGAGCTGCTCTCATTCTCTGAAAACTCCTAGTTAAAAAGAGGAATCTCCGGAGGAGGCTGGCAAATCCTTGTCTTGATTGTCTTGATTGATACCAGATATAGTACTAAACAATGTATATGTATATTTTTCTTATTGAGCAACATTTTAATATACATTGAGGTGGTTGGCATTTTCTCTATTATAGATTAGGAAACTGAGATTTAGATAGATTGGCTAGGAAATGGCTTAGAAATGGTGGAGCCAGTACTCAAGTCTAGATCTGACTAATTTCACAGCCAGGCTCTTAAACATTCTCCTGTCTATGCTACAGAGCTTGATCCTCCCTACATATAAGCAGAAAATTTGGATATACTCTGTTTCTTAATGGAAAATATAACATGAATTCAAGATGATCTTAACTACCTAGAGTATGTATGAGTATGCTCTTTTTAAATATTGCCCCCCTCACTGACTTTGCTTATAATATTTCTGCAAAGAAATACACTAGAAAAATAACCACTATATAGGGAACTTGTGTTGTAATGATATGAGTGATGCAAGTTACTTAACCATTTTAATACTGATAATTTTTGTTCTATAACAAATGTCACCTTTATCAAGTTGTGCAGTATTAATCACTTCAGTATCACTAAAGGAGCTAGACAGTTCACCTCTGAGCAATGTCTCCTATTTAATTTAGCATGTTCCTGTTTTGTTAGTAATGTAAAGCAGGCCTTAAGAAAGAATAGTTTCAGAGAGCCAATACTTTGTAGAGGTGGTAAAATTAGTATTCTATATGCCATTAGAATTTTTTACCTTGTTGCATACCAAAAAACCCCATGGAAACCTACCTAAAGTAATATGTTGAGGCAATTTCAGGTGAAAGTAATATGTTGAGGC